>NW_024343159.1:593297-599992 GCF_902729225.1 Pteropus medius | reverse complement strand
TTTTTTTTTTTTTTTGGAAAAAATCAAGACTCTGGAAGCACTCGCAGTATGGGGCCACCTTAATCCAAGTCCGAGCACTATGGTTCTGAGGCCACCCGAGTGACTATGAGCCAGACATCCATCTGTGCGAGGCTGGCTCACTCCCAATGCCACCAGCCCTGCGGCAGAGCTCTCCGTGGTCCCAACCCCACAGGGAGGATGGTTATAGAGTTCCAAGAATTTGATAAACACGAGACTTGGACTTTTGTTGCCGGCCTTACAAGGTTACTTCAGTCCCAGCCCAGCTCCCTCCTGAAATGTTTCTGTCAGCTCCCTGCCCCCGAACTGCCACAGACTAATAGCCCCCGAGCTATTTACGTTCTAACTTTTCCCAGATCTCTGCCTAGAAATTTCTTATTGTTTTGTTAGTATGTTCCTGCTTTTGAACTTACCTAATTTTGCCTTTTCAGTGGTAGTTCACATTTTCAAACAGTATGAAATCAGTCCGTATGACCGTAGAAACTGTGGGTCGAATAATTTATTTTTTAAAATGAACTTCAGCCTACTCTCTGAGCCCTTTTGAACAATAACAAAAATTGACAATACGTTGGCTCTCAAAGAAAACTTAAAACTATTTTACCAAGTAGATATGGTGTAAGTAATCTTTTCCCATTATAGTGCAACCGGTACTTCATAATACGAGGAAAAAACTAGATGTGTCTATAATATAAATTTATGGGAATTAAGTTTTAAGCTACTGATACATATCCACATTTCTAAGAGAAAGGAAAGCAAATGCGTTAAATATCCGAATTGTTCAAAAGTATAAGACTAACAAGAACAGGAGGCAGCAACTCACAAAGTTAAAAGCAGAATTCTAGAATTAGAAGGCAAAATTGGTAGATTAAATAGTTCTGATAGCTTTACCTTTTAATTTAAAAAGGGGACACACCGTTTCCGATACTAATTTCACGCATAAAAAAAGAGAGCGTGGAGTAATGACCATAGATACTGGGGAAGCTGGGAGATCAGAGGAGACCACTTCGCTCAATTCTAAGTAAGTAAATTTGGAACCTTAGGTGAAACAGATAATTTCCTAGGAAAACTCTCTGGGCGAGAAAGAACATTATAGCAGCCAGGATGGAGCACGTTCCGCTGCTTTGCAAGCCTCGGCTTGCAGTGGCTTCGAGCAGCAAAAGTTTATTTCCCGCTGTGCCAAGTCTCTGTCAGACCTCGGCTGGGGGCTGCAGGAGCCCGCGCGGTCCTAGGTTGCTGTCAGTTTGGCATGCGTTTCCATGGTCACGAGGCCCCGGGAAGGGCCCTGGGCGACCAGCCCTCCCCTTAAATGCTCCTGCCAGGGAGCGACGTGCGCCGCCTCTGCCGACATGTCTCTGGCCGTGTGTGACTTCAGAGACAGGAGACACAAACTCCCCGTGTGCCCCAAAGTGAAGGAGAGCTGGGTCCTGGTGGATGCTGGCGACGCCTCCACAAGACCGAGGGGTCCTGACCGACGGCCTGGTTGTGACCCCCGGGCCTCGGGCTGCTTGGTGGGCCTCCTGGAAGGCCGCCCTATGTCCCGTGACGTGAGGAGGGCATCATCTTCTGAGCTTCATCTCGGTGGGATGGATGTTACTTTTCCAGCGTGCAGGTCAGAGGCAGAGGGGTTGTGCACACGTACGGACCCCCAGGGCTGGCTGTGGTCACCTGGACCTGCGGGGACTTGTCCCAAAGGGTATCGCCCTGCCTGAGGCGGAGCAGCCCCCTGGCCGAGCTGAGTACTCTGGCGGGTGTGGGAGGGGGACTGTCCTTTTCCAACCATCTGGCCAGGAAGAGGACAAAGCTATAGCCATGCCCGAGGACTGCTGGTGGATGCCTCGGCACTACTTGTGGGAACCCCCCACTCAGCGGAACCCCCCACACAGCGAGGACCGCGAAAGGCGTCCCCAGAGGAGCCAGACGCAGTCAGCTGACATCGTCACCTGGCTCTGGGTGGGCGAGACGGGCCTTTCCCGGAGGCCTTCCTTCTGAGCCACAGTTTTACATGTTTTGTAAATTTTATTCTGTTGCGAAGACAAAGGTGACTGGACGTGTGGGGTTTCACCCCATTCCTCCTCGCTTTCGCAAAACAGGCCTCCCTGTAAAACAGTATTCTACTCGAACTCGAGGATTCGACCTCAGGCCGGTTTTGTCCTGACTCCCGTGACGCTGAGTTCAGACAGTGTTCCCGGAGAAAACCCTTTTGCCCTCATTCATAGACTCGTAGCTACTAGCGACCAATTTTGAAGAGTACGCGCCGAAGAACCGAGGCCAGGCACACTGGTAACACCCCCGTGACTTCAGGACGCCCCTGTCCCAGGTGCCGGGTTAGTGGCTTCCGCCTCCGGCCTGCCTGGGGCGAGGCTCCTGCACCTGGACCTCACACGAAGCCCGGACCCTGCGCTTGATCCCCGCAGGGGGGCGGCCTGCCGACCCAGGTGCATCCTTGCCAGCACCAGGCACCTTTCACCCACCCAAGGTGCGGAGGGCTCAGCGCCTCAAAGTGACACGAACAGCTGCGCTCAGCTCGCCCGCCGGGGTTCGCGGGGAGGGGTGAATGACAGAGCCATTCGTCTAAAGCAAAGCCCCAGACAAAACCGACACGCACAGCAGGCCGAGTCCTCTTCCAGACACAGGACCCCAAGGCCCTGGGACTCAGACTTGGCTTTTGAGGACCTCAGCAGTTGTCACCTTTCCTCCAACTGTCTCCCTATGGTGGGACTCTAACCCGGGTCTCTGGGGGTGGATCGCGAACCCACAAACCTCAAGAGAGTTTCAGAAATGTAGGCGCAAGCACGTATCAGCAAGGTCACTCACCAAAAGGCGTCTGATCCGAGCTGTTTCCTTTCTCAAAAGTGAAAGTGGCAACGAAGGGCCCGGCCGGCGGCGGCGGCCACTAGGGATTGGTGGAGAGCACGCCCTGCCGGGGGCTACAGAGCCTTGGGCAGGTGCTGTCATGAGTCCGAAGCATCTTAGTCGTCATCAAAACTGTCACCCAATGGGGCTCACTGCCCAGGAGCACAGAAGCCAATGCCGTGGCACCGGCTTTAGAGAAAAGAAAAGGCCTTACAGTGTCGAGGCGAGGTCGACTGGCCGGGAGATGGGGAGGCTCGGACTGGCGTCCGCCCGGACCTTCCTGTACCTCGGGCCCTCGCTCCCGAAGGTTCCAGAGTCCAGGCCCGTCACGCCCACCCTTTGGTTCTGGGCTAGGGACTTGGGCTCAGAGTATCACCAGCAGCGGGCTGCATTCTGGTCCTCTGTCGCATCGTCTCTGTAGAGGAAGCCAGTATCTTGTAAGAAATAGGACAGGGCCAGCCCCAGCTGGTTCTGCATCAGTCACAGTCGTCGTCATTGTGTGGCGCGGCCGTTTTATAATTGTTTCGCACAACATGGCGTGCCGATGCTGAACGGAACGTGACCTAGGAGTGCTACGTCCTGGGTAATAACTGTGTCCTTTGGAGCGGAGCCTCCTGGAGCGGAGTCGGCCCGCGGGAATCTAGCTGTCGGCTGTGTGGACACCCTCTGGACCCGGGCCCTTCTGCTGCAGAGTAATTCTTGAGCTCCTGGGAGCGCGCTGGGGCCCCACACAGGCCACACCGTGGGATGGAAATTCAGACTAAGAACGCCTGACAACTGCTGTCCGTCACCCCCTGCGGGGCGGGAGACGGAGGCGCTTCCAGAGGTCCCTTCCAGAAGAACTGGGTCCACTTTTCCTCCGGGCAGTCGGAAGGGCAGGATAATTCTGATTTCAGATGGTGATGGTTTTAGGAGACTGACGTTTCGCAGAGCTCACGTTTTCCTTCCTCACGAGGCAGACACGTTTCTTCACTCTCGGTGGAAGCCTCACCCCTCCTGAGAAGGCGCTACTGTCCGTGGGGGGTCGGGGAGCGCGAGGGGCGGAGCACAGGGCGGCCTGGCGGGCTCTTCGCAGCATCTGCAAGGGGGAGCCGTCCTCCCCCTCCACTGTACAAGGGCCCCCGGGGAAGGGGACTGGGCTCCCTGGGGACCGTAGGCGTACAGGGCCCCAGGGATCAAAGGCAATTCGGTCTGAAGCTTTCCACTTTCTGTTTTAATTGTATGTCTGCGGGTTTTTCAGAAGGTGGATGGGTTACGGCTTCCAGACAGGAGGGCCGATGACTGCGGGGGGCTGCGGACCCCGGGTCACTGAACGCACCAGCCCCGACGGTGCCACCGCAGCAGCTTCCCGTGCATCTCTTCCTGGTGGCTGAACGTTGGTGGCTGCTGGCAGCAAAATAACCAAGGACCAAGGTCCAGTTTACACTCTGGCTTTCAATCCTGACTCCTGTTCGAGGGCTTTGCTCGCTCTTCCCACGGTGTCTACCAACAGCCCCTTCCCCCAGGTCACGGGCGTGCGACCCCCAGGAAGAGGGAGCTTTTATTCATTCACTCAGTGATGGATAAATGTTACATAATTTTTAAAATATGGAACCGAACAGAAAAAGGGGACCTCTCCCGTCACAGATCGAAGAAGTGAAAGTAGGGTGTCGACTGTGAGAACAGACGCCGCCGATCCCTAAGTGAGGCGTGTTGGGGGGGACGTGGCCCTAAATCAGCTCTATGAACTTAGCATTTAAAACCCGCGTTAGAAAATGGTGCCTTGGGCCTACAAAGGACAGAAGCTTGAAACTGAAACCCCTGCCTCAAATCTGGACCGTGAGAGGAATTTCCTTTTAACAAATGAACGGTCTGATGGAAAAAAAAATTCACTTACTGGCACAGAGAGATGACAAGAAAGCTGGTGTGACTTTGAGCTCTGGGGAAGGTAGAAAGTTCCCCCTGAAATAACAAAACCCCAAGACTGTGCCATTCTCGCGGGTATGGTCTGGGAAACCCCAGATAAGGAATCATCATACAAATTGGTCCCGGGTCAGTGACCGCCCTTGGCTTAGAAGCAGCAAATGCAAGATGGCTTTTGAGGGACACATCAGAAGCCTGGCTCACGCAGAATCCCTACACCTCACAGAAGTTTATTCATCTGAAATCACAAACCCACCAAGTTATGATGAGCAACATTCGAGATAAGTGATACAGGCAGGCTTAAATATCTAAAATTGCAGGCAGAAGAACTATCTAAGAATTATAATAACTTTAATATATTTAAACTACTTGAATAGTTAAAATAATAAAATAAAATAATAAAACAAAGTATTAAAATAATAAAATAAAGTATTAAGCCCACGGCAACAAAATACTATAAATAACAAAAAGGCAAATTCGAAAAGAGATAATAATGCCAATTTATTTTTTGAGTACTTACTCTGTAATAGGTACGCTTTTAAGCGTTTTAAACAAATGGGCTTAAATCATTCACAGAATAACATTATATGTTAGATATAATTGCTATCTCAAGTTTAAGCATGAAAAAAAAAACACACGCACACACATAGGTGAATTATTTTGACCAAAACTGCAGGGCTAGTAAATGGTGGAACAAAATGTAAATACAGATGATTGTTCAGAAACCATGCTATACGAAACAGAACCTTCTATATTTTAAAATTAACTGTCATGAATTAATTTACTTGCAGTGAGAGATTAGACAAAATGTCTGCTTCGTACGCAATGGAAAAATGGTTAAAACCCAGAATGTTCACTGGTCGTTTCTACAAGGGCAGAAATTGAACAGGGGGGGATATGAGGGAACTTACTGGGGTGCTGGAAATATTTTATATCGTGATTGGCATTTGGATAGAACTGTGCGTGTAACACCTGCGCACTTCACTCTATGTAAATTATATCTCAATAGACAGTTCCTAGTAAAACTGTAAGAAAATGACAAATAAAAACACAGAAAATGGGCACAGGGTCGACAAGGAAACTTTTAGAAGAACCACGAGGGAACAGTGAGTGATGGAGGGACGCCACCCGCGTGAGTCGTTTCTTCACGCGTTCTGACGAAGCGTCTTCACGAGTCCTGACGAAGCGTCTTCACGAGTTCCGACGAAGCATCTCCGCTCTTTGCCACCGCCTGCTTCTCGGGCGCTGTTGGAGGGTGTGTGAATCGACGCGCCCTTATGGAGAACAGCTTAACGGTATTTAGCAAAAACATCCCATGCGCGCGCCTTAAAGTGTGGCAAATCGACCCTTCAGATGAATTCTCAGGAATGTGTAACTATGTTGGTACAAGGACATGTAACATTGGTTTCATAATATAAAAGTTTTGGAAACCACCTCACTGTCCTCTGGTGGTCGAAAGGGTTAAAGCAAACCGTGACAGTCTTTAAGGGTACTGAACGCGTGCGTAAAAGGGTTAAGGTTGTAAGATTTATTCTGTGTGTATTTTACTAGCTTCTTCAATAGTGTGATAGATCTATACACAGACGAGAATAGTTCACGATAGTTTCTTAAATGGGTACATTTCTACATGTTTGTATATTTACACGTATGTGTGAATGTTTGTACAGAAATAGAAAAATACCTGCAGAGCTAAGATTTTAACGATGCTTAGTTTACAGAACTGGCCCAGGGAGGATCTACTTTCTACATCACGTGCTTCAAATTGTTTAACTTTGTAAGAGTTTGCACATGATCGATTCAAAATGAAAATACAAGCTCCAAACCATATTATTATACGTTTTTAAAATGTTTGAATTTTTAAAAAAGATTATTCTCATGAAGCTTCTAGAGGCTGCGACAAATCCAGAACTTTGGCTGTGGTG
>NW_024343159.1:588241-593286 GCF_902729225.1 Pteropus medius | reverse complement strand
TTAGACAAAATGTCTGCTTCGTACGCAATGGAAAAATGGTTAAAACCCAGAATGTTCACTGGTCGTTTCTACAGGGGCAGAAATTGAACAGGGGGGGATATGAGGGAACCTACTGGGGTGCTGGAAATATTTTATATCGTGATTGGCATTTGGATAGAACTGTGCGTGTAACACCTGCGCACTTCACTCTATGTAAATTATATCTCAATAGACAGTTCCTAGTAAAACTGTAAGAAAATGACAAATAAAAACACAGAAAATGGGCACACGGTCGACAAGGAAACTTTTAGAAGAACCACGAGGGAACAGTGAGTGACGGAGGGACGCCACCCGCGTGAGTCGTTTCTTCACGAGTCCTGACAAAGTGTCTTCACGAGTTCTGACGAAGCATCTCCGCTCTTTGCCACCGCCTGCTTCTCGGGCGCTGTCGGAGGGTGCGTGAATCGACGCGCCCTTATGGAGAACAGCTTAACGGTATTTAGCAAAAACATCCCATGCGCGCACCTTAAAGTGTGGCAAATCGACCCTTCAGATGAATTCTCAGGAATGTGTAACTATGTTGGTACAAGGACGTGTAACATTGGTTTCATAATATAAAAGTTTTGGAAACCACCTCACTGTCCTCTGGCAGTCGAAAGGGTTAAAGCAAACCGTGACAGTCTTTAAGGGCACTGAACGCGTGCGTAAAAGGGTTAAGGTTGTAAGATTTATTCTGCGTGTATTTTACTAGCTTCTTCAAATAGTGTGATAGATCTATACACAGACGAGAATAGTTCACGATAGTTTCTTAAATGGGTACATTTCTACATGTTTGTATATTTACACGTATGTGTGAATGTTTGTACAGAAATAGAAAAATACCTGCAGAGCTAAGATTTTAACGATGCTTAGTTTACAGAACTGGCCCAGGGAGGATCTACTTTCTACATCACGTGCTTCAAATTGTTTAACTTTGTAAGAGTTTGCACATGATCGATTCAAAATGAAAATACAAGCTCCAAACCATATTATTATACGTTTTTAAAATGTTTGAATTTTTAAAAAAGATTATTCTCACGAAGCTTCTAGAGGCTGCGACAAATCCAGAACTTTGGCTGTGGTGAAACTTACAAAGATTATATCTCGTTAGAAACACGGGGCATCCAGGTAGGCCCATGCATACGAAAGATGTCACTAAACTCGCGTGTCACTACCACAACTTTTTGTGTGGCTTTGTTCTCATTCTGGGTTGGTGACAGTGACCCCAAGTGTGCCGAGGCACATCTCTCACGGAGAAGCGGGATGGTTATCCTAAGGGACGCGCTGGAGTTCAGTGACACCTGAGCAGAGGAGGCGCCTGGACGGAACGGGGAACGTGGCTCTGCGTGCGGAGCAGCCCCACAATATCACTCACCCGGCTTTGTGCTCTCTGGGCCTCCCTGTCTCTCCGCCCAAGGTCCCAGGCTCTCTTCTCCTGCCCTCTCTCCTCTCGTGAAGAGAAGCCAGAGCACCATTCGACCTGGCCCTGAGAGGCCCTGCAGGAACCGGGTCGGGTGCTGACGTCCTTCTGTCTCTTACCCCCGCGACGGGCCTCGCCCGGGGCCGCTCCAGGGCACGAGCCGCCGCCTCCTCCGTGAAGGTGTCGTGGAGGGCAGCAGCGGACGAGGCGAGCGGGGGGGCAGGTCCCGGGTCTCTGGGGAACGCGCCGGGGCCGTGGGGGGCTTCACAGGCGGAGCCCCACACTCACATGGCGTCTTCGTAGTCCTCGTCGGTCACGCACGGCTTCTTCAGCCCCGCGTAGATGACCGCAGAGTACTAGGAGCAAAGGCACAGGGTGGGCCGGAGCGGGGCGACGCGCAGGGAACCCTCCCGCCAGCTCTCCCCACCCCGCCCGGCTGCGTGGGGTCAAGGTGCATGTGCCCTGGGGCGTGGCCCCAGGCCGGTTTCAAAGGGCCTGCACCCCACAGCCGGGCTCCAGGGGCGCCCCTGCCCGAAGGCAGATGGGCAGCCAGGCCGGGCCTCCTCCCAGATTCTGGGCCCCTGGCAGGCAGTTCCCTGGGCTCTCGCTCTTTTAAGGGTGTCAGGATTTCGTGTTCAGAGACTGAATTTAGCGTGTCACTGGAGTTTGCCAAAGACTCAAACTCAGTCCTGAGACAATTGGCTGTCAGCCCGCACTAGACAGAATTATAAAGCACCTACTGTGCATGCGGAGTTGGAATGTTTTGCAATTTTCTGAAAGCATTTTTGAATCATCAGTGATGAATTAATTATTCGAAGGTTAGAAATTGCTGAGTTTTAATGATCGGAGTCGCTACTGGTTTGGC
This sequence comes from Pteropus medius, assembly GCF_902729225.1. Classification (NCBI taxonomy): domain Eukaryota; kingdom Metazoa; phylum Chordata; class Mammalia; order Chiroptera; family Pteropodidae; genus Pteropus; species Pteropus medius. The sequence goes on along the minus strand of NW_024343159.1, from coordinate 590,983 downwards.
TTCCCTCACTGTTAATTTGGGGTGCTGCGTGTCCGCCGGGGCTCTCAGACAGGGCTCACGCTGCGGTTTGGTCACGAGCTGCCACGTGTCCGTGGTTAAAGCACACGTGTACGCGAGCCTGCGAGGTGTCCCTGTGCGGTGGCGCGTCCCCGTGCTAGCCCAGTGTTTCATCCCCACCGCGAGGGAGAAGAGAGAAGGCGGACCGCGGTCTTCTGCTTTTCCTACGTGGCCGTCATTTAAAGAGGGGGACGACCAGTCCCCGGGAGAGGGCGAGGACGCACGTGCAGAGACGGGGTCCCACTCACCTGGTCCTCAGGCTCCGTCCTCAGAGGCTCTGCTGCGGGGAAAAGCGTGGCCGTGAGGTCCCACTTACACTCGAGGCCCGTCGCTAGGGCGGGGCTGATAAAGGCGTCTCCCTCTCCTGCCTGCTCCCCGTGGACTCGTTTCCACTAATACTCGCCGCCTCCCTCTACCTGTCGCGAATGTGACTGCCTTCCTGCGCAGGGGAGCCGCAGCCTGGGGGGAGGCGAGCAGGCCCCTTCCCGCATCTATACCTCCCGGCACGCCGGGGCCGCCGTGCGTGGGACAGGGCCCCAGCCGTGTGGGGGGCTACGGAGAACGTAGGGTCACGCCAAGGGGATGGGCAGAAGCCACCATCTGCACTGCTTCGCCCGGCCGTGCGGTGGGACACACAGACGGGCAGGGCAGAGTGGCATCCGCACCGGGCGGGCCGCGGGCTGGGTCCGGGCCACAGTCTGGCCCAGCGACGCTCACAGCCGGCTCCAAGGGCCGAGGCCGCAACGCCCGAGAACGTGGCCACATGCGGCCGCCGACCGATGCCTCGGGCCCGGGAAGGACGACAGTCAGGGGCAGGTGTGCGTCCTCACGCCGTACCTGCTGCCGACGGCCGCGCCTGCTGCAGGTGATACACCAGAGAGTAAACCTCGTCTCCGCCTACGACGTTCACTGCGAGAGAAGAAAGAGCCATGGTGACACGGCGCCTCCTCCCTGCCATCGACCCCGGCCGCGCCCGCCCCCGTCACAGCCTGAGGACGGAGGGCCACGTCACAGCCTGAGGACGGAGGGCCATCTGTCTGCAGAGGTGGCCGGAGCACCACAGGGTCCCTTTGGCCGGCAGACACCCATGACTCCACCTGCTGCGGGCAGGTCGCCCAGGAGCCTCACCGTTTTCGTACGCGGGCTGTGTCTGCGTGGGGACGGCTGAGTTGAAGTATGTAGATTCTCTGGGTGGGGGGACGGCCGGGCTCCTGCAAACACAGAAACACATGCTGTCCATCTGGGACAGCATTCAGTGGCCCCAGATGTCACTGTTGGGGTCACGAGTGTGACACTGACCGGGGAGAGCCCTGTGAGGCAGCATCCTGAGTAGAATGTGTGTTTCTGGGGACATCAGGAGTCAGTACGACTGATGGTCCAAACCCTCTCCTTGGGCTGTGTTGGGCACAGCACGTGTCACCACACTATGACCTCCCAGAGGGTGAGGTCCGTACCCCACCGGCTCCATGTGCCGTCGCCCTGCCCAGAACTGGGGCGTTCACAGCGCAGGTGCTCGGCAAACATGCACGAAGAAACACCGAGGCACCGGCCGGAAGACCCACGGCAGGCGGAACACGCCTCTGCGGGGGACAGCGGTCGGCGGGGTCGCGCCCCGGAGGAGCCAGCTCCGTGCAGCGAGCAAATCCGGCTTTGTCGGCAGAGGCAATGACCAGCCGTAACGCGTGTCCACTGAACACTGGTGTCCCACAGGGAAGCGTTTTAACAACCTTTCCTCCCTCTAAACTTCCGGACGATGTCATCGTCAAACTTTTCAGCATATTTATTACTCTCTGGCCCACGAAACATGCGTATCCCTTAACTGTTCCAAGTCCTTTAAGACTCTCGAGTATTTTCCTGCCTTTCAGCACTTGACAGGATGACTTACAGACCCTCAGACGTTGGTCGACTGAACGAAGGCATGAAATGGATCAAAGTAAGTGACTTCCTTATTCTGCAGATTCGGTGAAGGAGAGATATCAGGAGGAATAATGGAAGGGTATAAATTGATTAGTTAATATATAAAAGAAGAATAGCATGTGGACATTCCAAGTCGCCACCGGCAGAACTCTGGACTGGTGGTTTTGGAGATAATGTGAAAAAAGCTCTTGAGAGAGGACAATCGAATTTTTTAAGCAGGTTTTTCTGCTGACAGAGGTGGTGGCCTCACCTGGGCGCATCGCCGGTCGAGCGTCTTCCTGCAAGACAAAAGCACGAGCGCCCGTTGGTGGGGGGACCCGCGCCCGGTGTTCCCACGCCGCGCTTGTGGGGCAGCGTTCCCTGTCACAAGGTGCCACCATGTGCCCAGAGGACATCTTGGCGCTCATTCAGGCAGACCCTCCATTTCGCAGATGAAGAGACTCAGGTCTTGAACCATCGAGCGAGCTTCCCAGTGATGGAGACTGTGGAGCGGCGGGGGGTGCGGGGGGGGGCCCTCTGAGACCCCACACCCGCGACGCGGCCACACCGCCCAATCTCGTCATGACACGAGCCCTCAGGAGCAGGCCCCGCCACAGCCGCATCAGGGGTGGGGTGAGGGCCCAAAGACGAGCCCCTCGGATGCGAACGGCAATGTCCCGCTCTGCCTCCTCCGCCTGTGGGCGGCATGATCGGTGGAGCACGCGAGTCGGCGTTTAATCGCCAGCCGTGGGAAAGCGCGACGCCGAAGGGCGCGGGTCTCTGACGAAG
>NW_024343159.1:579644-584136 GCF_902729225.1 Pteropus medius | reverse complement strand
TGCCTTCCTGCGCAGGGGAGCCGCAGCCTGGGGGGAGGCGAGCAGGCCCCTTCCCGCATCTATACCTCCCGGCACGCCGGGGCCGCCGTGCGTGGGACAGGGCCCCAGCCGTGTGGGGGGCTACGGAGAACGTAGGGTCACGCCAAGGGGATGGGCAGAAGCCACCATCTGCACTGCTTCGCCCGGCCGTGCGGTGGGACACACAGACGGGCAGGGCAGAGTGGCATCCGCACCGGGCGGGCCGCGGGCTGGGTCCGGGCCACAGTCTGGCCCAGCGACGCTCACAGCCGGCTCCAAGGGCCGAGGCCGCAACGCCCGAGAACGTGGCCACATGCGGCCGCCGACCGATGCCTCGGGCCCGGGAAGGACGACAGTCAGGGGCAGGTGTGCGTCCTCACGCCGTACCTGCTGCCGACGGCCGCGCCTGCTGCAGGTGATACACCAGAGAGTAAACCTCGTCTCCGCCTACGACGTTCACTGCGAGAGAAGAAAGAGCCATGGTGACACGGCGCCTCCTCCCTGCCATCGACCCCGGCCGCGCCCGCCCCCGTCACAGCCTGAGGACGGAGGGCCACGTCACAGCCTGAGGACGGAGGGCCATCTGTCTGCAGAGGTGGCCGGAGCACCACAGGGTCCCTTTGGCCGGCAGACACCCATGACTCCACCTGCTGCGGGCAGGTCGCCCAGGAGCCTCACCGTTTTCGTACGCGGGCTGTGTCTGCGTGGGGACGGCTGAGTTGAAGTATGTAGATTCTCTGGGTGGGGGGACGGCCGGGCTCCTGCAAACACAGAAACACATGCTGTCCATCTGGGACAGCATTCAGTGGCCCCAGATGTCACTGTTGGGGTCACGAGTGTGACACTGACCGGGGAGAGCCCTGTGAGGCAGCATCCTGAGTAGAATGTGTGTTTCTGGGGACATCAGGAGTCAGTACGACTGATGGTCCAAACCCTCTCCTTGGGCTGTGTTGGGCACAGCACGTGTCACCACACTATGACCTCCCAGAGGGTGAGGTCCGTACCCCACCGGCTCCATGTGCCGTCGCCCTGCCCAGAACTGGGGCGTTCACAGCGCAGGTGCTCGGCAAACATGCACGAAGAAACACCGAGGCACCGGCCGGAAGACCCACGGCAGGCGGAACACGCCTCTGCGGGGGACAGCGGTCGGCGGGGTCGCGCCCCGGAGGAGCCAGCTCCGTGCAGCGAGCAAATCCGGCTTTGTCGGCAGAGGCAATGACCAGCCGTAACGCGTGTCCACTGAACACTGGTGTCCCACAGGGAAGCGTTTTAACAACCTTTCCTCCCTCTAAACTTCCGGACGATGTCATCGTCAAACTTTTCAGCATATTTATTACTCTCTGGCCCACGAAACATGCGTATCCCTTAACTGTTCCAAGTCCTTTAAGACTCTCGAGTATTTTCCTGCCTTTCAGCACTTGACAGGATGACTTACAGACCCTCAGACGTTGGTCGACTGAACGAAGGCATGAAATGGATCAAAGTAAGTGACTTCCTTATTCTGCAGATTCGGTGAAGGAGAGATATCAGGAGGAATAATGGAAGGGTATAAATTGATTAGTTAATATATAAAAGAAGAATAGCATGTGGACATTCCAAGTCGCCACCGGCAGAACTCTGGACTGGTGGTTTTGGAGATAATGTGAAAAAAGCTCTTGAGAGAGGACAATCGAATTTTTTAAGCAGGTTTTTCTGCTGACAGAGGTGGTGGCCTCACCTGGGCGCATCGCCGGTCGAGCGTCTTCCTGCAAGACAAAAGCACGAGCGCCCGTTGGTGGGGGGACCCGCGCCCGGTGTTCCCACGCCGCGCTTGTGGGGCAGCGTTCCCTGTCACAAGGTGCCACCATGTGCCCAGAGGACATCTTGGCGCTCATTCAGGCAGACCCTCCATTTCGCAGATGAAGAGACTCAGGTCTTGAACCATCGAGCGAGCTTCCCAGTGATGGAGACTGTGGAGCGGCGGGGGGTGCGGGGGGGGGCCCTCTGAGACCCCACACCCGCGACGCGGCCACACCGCCCAATCTCGTCATGACACGAGCCCTCAGGAGCAGGCCCCGCCACAGCCGCATCAGGGGTGGGGTGAGGGCTCCGTGATTGAAGCCCTCGATGAACGGGCAATGTCTCGCTTGGGTCAGCCTCCGTCAGGGCGGGAAGGTTGATCGTGGAGCACGCCGTGAATGGGCGTTTAATCTGCGCGCAGCCGGGAGCGCACGCCGGGAGCGGGCGCTGGCTCCCTGACGAAGCGGGATAGGGATCGCAGGCCGCTGCTGGCCAGGTGAGCTATGGTGGAAAGCGTGCAGCCAGGCGTGGATGCGCGGATGCGGATGGAGGCGTGGACGCGGATGCGCGATGCGGAGGCGGATGCGACGCGCGATGCGGAGGCGGATGCGGATGCGGATGCGGGATGCGGGATGCGGGATGCGGGATGCGGGATGCGGGCGCTGGCGTTCCGGGGGAGCGAGCGGGTGACGGTGGCGATCACGGGGAATGGGAACGGGCGCGTCGATGGGAGCGCGAGGTGGCATCGCGGCGCCTGCTGACCGCGGCTCCCGCTGGAAGCCGACCGGTTATTTATACAGCTACATTTTCATGCACAAGGTAAACCACAGGAGCGCAGGACCTGAGCTGAACGTCAGCTGGGAACACAAGGCACCAGAGAACTTGGCCCAGCTCGTGGGGCGTCAGGGAGTGACCCCCGCACTGGGCTTGTGAGCAGACCCCTGGGCGGCGGCGGCAGGGCGGTCGGCCCTCACCGTGCCTGTGTCACAGATCAAGCCTAGTCCTGTGAAAACAAGGGTCGCAGCAACAAAACCCGTCTCTGTAAATACTAACCTACTTTCCTCTTGAGCCAACAGCAAAATAACAGGGCCGCCGTGCCGAGACCCAGGGTGCTGAGCAGCCCCTCGACGATGACCAAAGTGAGTCTCTTTCTGTCCCCTGCGGGCACTGAGGGGAAAAGCTGGGCATGAGTGGCCGAGGAGGAGGGCCTGGACTTGGCGGACAGATGTCTGAGCTGCCTCAAGGCCAAGGTCTGCTCTTCGAGGGGGAGGGTGTGGCCGAACCGATTACGTAGGGACTTGCGGCTTGTCATTGCTGAAGGCCAGTCCCCATGTCCCCCCCCAGACACTTCCCAGCACAGCAATCGCCCCCCTAAGCCCCACCGTCAGAGCACAGCCAGAAGCACATAAGGTCAGTGACCCCCTCCCCAGACGCTGGGGGAGGGACCCCGACTGAGGTACTTCTGTAGCCTGAGCCACACCTGTGACACTGAGTGTCACCGCCTCGCTGCGCTGGGCCCCCAGGCCGTTGTTGGCCTCACAGGAGTAGTTTCCAGAATGTTCTTCGGTCACAGAGAGGTTGAGGGACGCGCCTCCTCCAGAGGGGGCCGGGCTGCTCCCCAGGGCGACGTCCCCGCGGTAAAACCGGTACAGGATGGGCGGCGAGCCTCTCGGCGCCTCGCAGCGGAGCTGCAGCATGTCCCCCGGCACGGCGCGGGCCCCGGGCACCCCGACGGTGAGGACGGGGCGTGACACAGGGACTGCGGGGGGCGGGCGGTCAGGCGGGGCTCTGATAAGGCGACAGACTCGTAACTTGTGCCCACAGAGCCTCAGCCCCCTTTAACGTCCTTGAGGGCCCAGGGGAACACGTGGGCCCTGCTGGCTGGGCCGAGGGGCAGGGGCCGTACCTGTGACGGTGACGCTGACCAGCCCGCTGAGACAGGGGCCCCGGCCGTTGTCGGCCGCGCAGTAGTACTGCTCCGCGTCGCTTTCCTTCACCGCAGGAAGCTCGAACTCCGCCGTCAGTGAGCGCTGGGTCTTTGTCTCCAGGGTTAAACCCAAGGCCCCTTTGTACCAGACAAAGGTGATGTCCCCTGTGCCGCCAGCCGCCAAGCAGACAAGGACCAGCTTCTGTCCCTCCACCACGTGTCCCCCTGGGGGCCGTGTCTCCAAGCTCACGTTGTAGACAGAGACTCCTGCACAAACAGGATGACACAGGGGTCTGAGTATGGGGGGTTCAGGGACAGAGAGTTGGGGTCTCCTCTCTGGAGGAGGCCTTGGGCAGAGTCCGTAATTCACATGGGTTAGTGGTGGTGGGCGGGCTTCCTGCTGATTGGAGTGGGTGCTGCGTGGGCTGACGGTGAGGACACCACGGTGCCACCATGGAGGAGGCAGCGTCACCTCTCCCCCGGGACGACGGTTCTCCCAGGACCCTGAGAAGCCAAGCTCGTGTTTTCCAAGGCACAGTGACATGGCTCCAAGTCCTAGTTGCCAGTCCCCCTGCCTGGGTTTGAATACTGGTTCCAGCTCTGCGCTGGAGCGGAGCCGCTGCCTGGCGGCGTGTGTGTGTGTGTGTGTGTGCGCACATGAGTGCATGCACACGTGTGCACTTGCACACGTGTGCATGTGAATGCATGTGAGCGTGCATGTCTGTGCATGTGTGCACGGGTGTGCATGCATGTGAGTGTGCCTGTCTG
>NW_024343159.1:553427-579075 GCF_902729225.1 Pteropus medius | reverse complement strand
GGAAAGCCCGGCCTCTTGGAGGTGGTGGACGCGGGCTTTGTGGCACAGAGGGCGCCCGTGCCCAAGCGTGGATACTCGTCAGATGGGTCAGTGCTGACCTGGCACAATGTGGTTTGGGGGTCACAGAACCCCACCTTTTCTTTTCATTTCTCAGTCGGGCCCCGCTCCCTTCCACGAGCCTTTCCCCGAAGCCTCAGCTTCCCGCCTCGGCTGTTTGCCCTCGCTCTGTTCGTCCTGTCACGAGTCGGCCCCGTGTGGCCACCGAACGTGTCGCCCTCGGAGGCCAGGTGCCCGCGGAACGCCCGCTGCGCAGTCAGGGCCGTGCCGCTCTGCAGCACCGTGAAGAAACACAGTGGGCACTTTCCGAATGTCCTGTTCGCTCCAACGAGAAGAGCCGGGAGAGGGAAGGTCACCCACGCTCCGACGGGCAGCAGCTGGGGTGCCCCTCCAGACAGCCCCTGCTTCTCCGGAGCAGCAGAGGCAGTGGGGAGCCCGCCCCCCAAGCTGTGCCCCGGGCCCCGTCGGGCACTCACTCTGCACTTGGACTTGGATGGGCTTGCTCCTTCCGACCGTGGAGCCAGCGGCCTGAGCCTCACACCGGTAGGACACCGAGTCTTCGCTCCACACAGCGGACACCTGGAGCTCTGGGGACCTGCTCCAGCCCGGCTCCAGGGCCCGGTCGTCTCTGAAGAAGCAGAACTGGAGCTGGACGTCTGCCTGCTGCGGAGGGAGCCACGTCTCACACATCAGTGTCACTGCGGTCCCCTCTGTGGGCCGGGGTGGCCGGGCCGTCAGAAGCAGCACTAGAGAGAAGAAAGAAACACACAGTCGAGGGCAGTGGGGTTCGGGGTTCCTGGGAAGCATTTGAAACGAGACTGAGACCCAGCCAAGTGGACACACAGACCTGCCCTCGCGTCCCCCACAAGTGGCCCGTGGGGTCCCCTTTGCCAGCACGTCCTGCCCCGTGTGGCGCCACCTCCTTCCACGAGCCACCTTCACTGTCCACGTGGTCCTCGCTCACTGAAGGTTCCGCCCATGAGCCAAGACCATTTTTGCAGACAGTGCAGGGGTAGTGACAATTGACACTGAGGCTGGCACTGGAGAAGGGGAAGCTTGAGGTTGCATGAAGAGTGAACGTATTTCATGTCCCCCTCCGGTCATCAGGGCTGGTTCCCCGCTTCCCTCCCTCCCCCCGACATCGCGGAGGCTCGGCCAGTCTGGGACAGACTTACAGATCCTCCTGCCCGCCACGGCTGACGGAGGGGACAGGCCACACGCACCTGGACACGCCCCGGGTCCACGCCCACACGGCACCCCTACAAACTCCGTGGGAGCCATGGCACAAGGGGAAAGTTTAACCCGAACCTTTAGCCTCGGGCTGTAGCCCTGCAGGCCCTTGGGCCTTTTTCCAGAGTGAATTTAAGATGGCTGAAGTAGCGTTCAGCTTTCACTGCCGTCCACACCACCCACGAAACGCCACAATCTGGGGACACTGGCTCTGCGGGGTTTGCTTGTCCAGCCCTCAGAGCCTTGGCTATTTGGGAAATTTTAAGACTTTTCCTAAGAAAAGCCTTTTTCTCTCCTTCCCACGTGAACATGCCAAGCATTTAGATCCCTGAGAGGTGACCCCCGGGCCGCTATCTGTGATCCCTGGGACTTTTAAAACGCTGGCTGAGGATGTCGTGGGAGTGCGTGTCCCGTGCTGGGCCGTGCCATGCCCGTACGTTGGCGCCACCGTCGCTCCTTGGAGAATCGAGTCCCCAGAGCGCTGAGGAGCAGCACGGCCTCGGGGCCTGGGCACAGCAGGGAAGGCGAAGGCTCTGGGCACAGGCTTCCTGAAGGGGGCCGGGCGCCGACATCGACCGAGCAGGGCGCGCGGGCTGCGGCTCGGAGCTGGTTCCCCGTGACTCTCAGGCGGAGCCTCCGCGGCGAGGCCCGCGTTGGGAGCTCTGTCTTCGCATCTGGGACGTGGCTTTGGGTTTCTGCCTGTGCCAAGATTGGGCGCCAGGGCCCGCGGCTTCGACGCGGGCCACGTGAGGCCTGGACAGGTGGCAGGCGGGGGGCCCTGCAGGCTGGGCTGGCTCCGAATCGCGGGTCACGGATATCCCTGCCCGCGCATCCTCGGGGTGACAGGATCACCTCTCTAAACCCCGCAGTTAGGGTTTTATGTCCGAAAGGGCTGTTCTGACTTGCACTGGGTTCATACCCACGTCGGGAGTAGTCCTGGGGAGACCGCCTCCTCCCTCGGCCTGGTGAAGGTGAGACCGAACGGGGCCGGGGCGACGGGCCACTGTGCACCCACCACACCGGGGGACAGTCCACACCGGGGGACAGGCCTCGCGGGGGGACGGGTCACGCCGGGGGACGGGCCGCGCCGGCGAGACAGGCGGGTGGTGGCAGTCACTTCTGCTTACGGCCCAGGGCTGTATGTGTTCCCAGGATGTGCGACTTTGGGGTTCTGTCCATCGCTCCTGGTGGGGTACCCAGCGAAGGAGACACCGAGGCCCCGGAGCCCCTGAGGCTGGGGGCGCAGAGCTTCTCGTCACACCGGTCGGGCACCCTGGCTTTGTCACACGAACAGTGTCTCCCCTGAGCGGGAACCTTCCGGAAAAGGACTGTGGTCTTGAGAATAGCGGACCCAGACCTGCGCCCCACAGAGCGACCAGGGTCAGGGGCAGAAGGTGCTGTGAACACGCCAGGGGCCACCGGTGTCTGCATGCCTCGGCGCTGTCACCAGGTGTCAAACGGCCAACCTCAGGCCTCCGGCACGGCCCACGAGTCAAGACACCCACAGACCACGCAGCAGACGGAGAAGCACAACTCACCGGCCGGTTCGCAGAGCGGAGCTGGGGGAGAGTTCAGCAGAGGTCAGTGCGGGCAGCAGGCCCCAAACTCTCACCAGGCCTGACCCCCGCGCCTCCAGCCTCTCCTCCTGCCCCCTCCTCCCTTCCTTCCCCCACATGCACGCCCCCCGCAGAATGCCCGCAAAGCGGCACACCGCTCGCTCTCTGCTTATGAACAATCTCCCGTGGCCTCCTTCTAGAACCACCGAGCAGCCCTTCTTCCAGCCCCTGGTTTTCGTCCCCTCCTCTTCCAAGCCTGGATGGTCCAGCTCTAGCCTGGCTGAGCTGCGGTGACAACAGTCACGAGCGGGCTCCTGCTCGGGACGCGATGCCCCTTATCTACCACACCCAGACGGAGGGGACCGAGTCCGGAGAAGGGGTGCAGACTCCTCCGAGGGGTCCCTGGTAGGAGCTGCCCCTGGTGCTGTGGGGTGATGGCGAGAACTGACAATTCTGGGGACCGCGCGGGCTCCGCAGGCAGCGGGCCCGATCCCAAGCCTGGCCCGCCCTCCTCCGCTGTGCGACCTGGGCAGGTGCTCACTTTTCTGCGAAACGGAGGCACTAACATGGGGTGCGTGAGGGTCGAAGCAGCTGCTGCCCATAAAGTGCTAGAACAAGCGCCCGGAGTTCAACGCTCGGTAAGCAGCGCCTCATCCTCATCGTCTGTTTAAGCCTCTGGTGCGAGCTGCGCGACCTTCCGCTCAGGCGTTTATCCGAACGATCGGTTCCCGGGTGGGAGAAGGGGCCGCGTGAAAAGCACCCTTCCTTTATTCCCCCGGACGACAAGCGATTCTGAGCACTCGCTGCACGCCGGGCGTGGCGTGTGGCCTGGGCGGGGCGTGGACGGCGATCTGGAGGGGCAGAGAACCCGCTCGAAAGAAACGCGCTGGGAACGGTTTCCGAGAGCAGAGCGGAGCCGAGCGCTGAGCGCTGCAAGCACCAGGGAGCAGAGAGCGAGCGACTCAGCGTTCGAGGGTGGTCGTGACCCTTCGGATAGGTGTCAAGGGGGCGGGGACCCGGGTGAAATCGGAGCGCAGGGCCTTCTGGGTGTTTGGGGGCGGGCGGCCCTGGCCGACAAGCAGTGGCTGCAAAGCGAGGGCCCCGGAGGACTTCTGAAGTGACGGAAATGATCCGCGTTTTGATTGCGCTGGTGACTCTAAACCCTTGTCACAAATCGCAGTGTGTCCCTCCCCAAAAATCTTACTGTCATGTAAATTAAAAATAAAACTTAAAAAAAGGATCGGGGGAGAAGAAGTAAAGATGGCAACCCGTGGAAAAGTTTGGAAGGGGGCCGAGGCGTGCCGCAGCCCACGAGGGGACGTCAGGTCACGTTTCAATTCGTCGAAGACGAAATACCTTACGGCACTTTCACCTCTGTCCGGGACTCGCCCACCGTGGAGGGACAGTCTGACGACGGAGCACAGCTTTACGAAAAGCGAGACGGTCTGGGGCCCGAGGCGCGGGTGGCGAGCCCTGTCCTCGGAGGCCGAGGGCGGCACGGTCACCACGGGGAGGGAGGGCAGAGCGCGCGGCGCGGAGGGGACAGGCTGCTGGACCGAGGCGAAGGGGACGAAAGTTTCCTCTGGCTGCTCAGTGACATACAAGGCGAAATTATAAACGGAGAGTAAGAAGGGAGGAGTTTGAGGAAACAGGAGAAGGCGTGACACGGTGGCCCTCCAGACGGAGGGACACGGGCCGAGAGGGAGGGGAGGCGCCCGGGCTGCTCGTGGCCCCCCAAGGCCGTGGCCCGCGTCCCGGGGGGACAAGGCAGCAGGACCGCGCCTTTCGTCTGCGCGGGCACAGGTGTAAAGCACGTGGACGAGCACGTTAGCCAGCGAGCGCCGGAGGGAGGGACGAGGGACGGAGGGGTGAGCGGGGGACCGCTGTGAGGGACTCGAGCCCGAGTGCTGTGAGCGGTGAGCACGGGAGTGCAGGGACTCACAACGGAGAAGTCAGCCCGGGGGCGAAGACGGGGTGCAGCGTGTGCGAACACCCCGTGCTCAGCGTGTGCGAACACCCCGTGCTCAGCGTGTGTGTATGTCGGGGGCAGAGGCTGATAGCAAAGATCTGAGGGGGCGGCCGTCGGCGATAAGTTCTGGGGTTTGACGGGAGGAATGGGGCGGTCGTGAAAAGATAAAGAGAAATCACGTTTGTAGTCAGAAGGGCCAGGAACCCCCCGGGACGAGGAACCCTGTCGGATGAGCTCCCTCTGCGCCTGTCGAAGACACCCGAGAACGAAGCCAGCAATGACAGGGACAAAGAGACACAGGCGGCGAACACTTCCTGCGAGAGCAAAGCTAAAAGGATCCTTCTCTTTCAAAAAACCCGGCTTCCAGCACCTACCACTGTCTGCCTGACTTGAGCCCGCGGGAGGAAGCAGAGAGCTGGGCATCGCCGGGCAGACAGCCAGCCCCGGGGAGCCCGGACACAGGCCCCCCGCTCCCGACGAGGCGCACACCCGCCCCGGGCTGCGCTACTCACCGCAGGTCAACAGCAAGAGCCGCAGCAGCATAGCGGCCGCGCCAGGGACCGCGGCATCGAAGAGGAGCCGACCGCGGAGCGCAGAGGCGGCTCGTCAGAGGTTTGAGGAAGTCGGCCCGGGGTCACCCCGCGGCGTGAGGTTACAGAAATAGAAGAGGGAACAAGGGGCCGAGAGGACCGGAGACGCCCCTCGCAGAGCGGATCCCAACCTCCCTGGTGGCGGTGGCGCCCACCCATACATCTGGCCCCCAGGACCCGGGACCTCAAGGCGGCTCCTCCAGGGCGGCTTCCCACCTGGCGACAGCGCGTGAGGCTCTGGTCACGCGTGCCGCCCTCCTGTTTCCCAGCAGCCTCCGCTGCAGTCACACTCTGCTAATGTGTCATTACGCCAGGGGCTGATGAGCTGTCCCCCAGGTTAGGGGGAGCATCTGACAGCTGCATGTAATGATTTGCACGAGATCGAGCTATCCCTAAAATCCACGTTTTCCCATAGAAACTTTCAGTGCGCCAGTGAGTGAGGGCGAAACGGCTGAAAAACAAAATCACGGAGCATCAGATCGGGAGTCGGGGGGGTGGGTGTTGAAAATGAAATGCAGGAAATGGCACATGCAAACTAGCTCTGGGCCCTTGGGAGAGTTCACGTGTCAGCACCCCGCCACTGCCCCCCACTCCACAGCCCGAGCTCCCTCGTCTCCCCCACGCTTCCCCTGGCGCCCGGGGCTACCGGCTCTTGGCCTGCGAAGCTGATGTGTAATGTCGGTCACAGGTTAGAGGTGAATAAGCCATCTTAATTTTCAACATTATTTGAATCTTCACGAATCTAGGATGAAGGAGAACCAGACCATATGTGGAAGCTCAGCCACCAGGGGACAGGGGAAGATGCCCTTTTGTGGTGACATCCGAGTCCAGGTGCCAAGTCTGAAGAGGAAGACTGAGGACTAAAGCAAGTGGTCGGATGCGCACAGCTGGGGGAGGAGGGGCCGGTTTGAGAGCCACCCCGAAGCCCCAGGACACTGTGAAACAAGAAGGGCGTGCCCCCAACTCTGTCCCGCGTGGAGGCTGTGTGCGGGTGGGCCCGCTGCCTGCAGAGCTCTGGACCGCAGCGGAGGGTGCCGCGAGGAGCGGGGGGCCCTCCGAGCTTCGTGGACACCTGTGGGCCCCCCCGTCCCCCGCCCCCCCCCCGCGCTGCGCCCTGCGTGGCGCTTCCCCCAGCTCGCAGTGTGTCCCCTCCCCCTGTCCCCCGGGGGCCGAGCATCGCTGTCAAGCTCTCACACTTTCGCTTTCACGGTGTGACTGATACAGACTAAGAAATGCAGCACACGTATGAATTGTTAAGTACTTTGATTAAGTGAGAAACTGTGACCCCCGCGGTGGCAGCGCCTGGGGGCAGAGGGGTGTGGGCTGCCCTTACCGCCAGGGGTCCTAGGTCCAGATGAGACTTTCACACGAGGAAGGGCCTGGAGCACCCGCGGGGGGCTGGGCACCTCCCGCCCTGCGGAGCAGCCACGGGGCAGGGGGGTGGGGGGATCTCGCTCTGAGAGCTGGGGGGGCCCCAGCACGAGAAGGAGGACGGAGCTGCGGTGCCCGCTGCCACGGTCAAGGTCAGGGGCAGCTCAGCCTGGCTGGGCAGGGTGCCCCGGCCTGTGGTCTGGGGAGGATGCTTCCCTCCCACGTTTATGGATGAAAAATGTGCGACCCACAGAGGAAAAGAAACTCATTTCAAATTGGCTCCCTTCCCATAAGAAACGTAAATCTAAACGTATGTGTGATTTGCCCGCGCCGTCAGGTTACTCACTGGAGTCTCCCTCGGGAGGAGCAGGTGTCTGTGAGTCACTGGGTTTGACCTGGCTCTGTGACGTGCTTTGGTCGATGGGGTGCGGGCGTGAACGGCGTTGGCTGCGTCCACACTGATGCCGACACTCACCCTCGCTGAGAGGTTCCTCCTGGCTGTCCACGTCCCGGACGAGCAGACCGGACGCAGGCAGCGGCGGCCCGCAGCCCGCGCTGAGCCTGTGCAAGAAAGGGACGTTGACACAAAGCCACAAGACACCGAGGTAGCTTGTCACCGCAGCCAAAGCTAACACGCCACACCACAGATGGCGGCTGGCTACTGACACGCATTCTCGCTTTGAGTTCCTCTTCCGATTAATATTACTGATTACTCTCTTATTTACGGGATTTCTGCCGTGGACTCCTAGACAGACACACCCGATGCTCCTCACATTTCCATAGAAGATTTTCTCCCCAAACCCAGGAAGGACATTACCGAGGAGAAGTGACTTATTTGATCCATAGATTCAGAGCGTGCTCAGCTTGGCCACCTTGGGGCGGCTTTCAAGGAACCCACTGGGGTCACACAGCTGAGTCACTTCCTCCATGGTCATTTTTATTGGTGAGAAAGCTGAAGTTTGATCCCTTCTATGTGACCCGTCACTCTCAAATGTTTCAAGTTTGGGCGAGTAAGAAAGGGGGGTGCTCTACTCGTCTCCAAAAATGGCAACACGCATCGTGCAGCGGCACACACGCTAAGTACACCAGGGTGACAGCGCACGTTCCTCAAGTGCCAGGAAGTCACAGTGTGGCAGGGAAGACAGGTCCGTACGCGAACACACACAAGGGGTGTGACAGACGTGGTGACTGAAGTCACAAGTCCAGAGGCGGCGGAGAGAAGAGTCACTGGGTGCATGCTGGGCCTGGGGAGTGCCTGCCGGCTGTCCCAGGGCTGGGCGCACGGGAGGCCAGCCCGCTGCCCCACGGGGACAGACTAAGAAATGCAGCACACGTATAAATCGTTAAGTGCTTCGATTAAGACCACGAGGGCGCACATGGAGGAGACGCGGGCGGGGAATGGGGTGAAGAGGGCCGGTCAGGGAAACCGTTAAAGGCTGTTCACGCTGAGCTACGACTCGGGGCGGTCTCTTCGGACGGCGGGCGGGCCAGGTGGGTCCCTGGCCGGAGCAAGCGACCCTCGCCCCCCGCCACTGGAAGGGAGCGAGTGCCACTCTGTCTCGGTTGGTCATTGCCAGATGTTAAAAGGATGTGTTTGCTAGATCACCTGATTGTTCAAGAAAACCAGGATTTTGGAAATTTATGGCAAATCTGCTAATTGTTACGTTTGAAATCAATTTTTTAAAAATGTTGAAAACTAAAGCATTTCTGTGGAGCACCACAGCTTTGTGACCTCCACTCTAGGTACTGGGGTGACAGTCGGGAGAAAGACACAGCCGACAACATAGAAGGGTCTTGGTGAGGGGTCACCGGGACGTGAGGCACAGCTGACGTGGGACCAGGACCGGGGAGGAGCCGCTCGCTCGGGGAACTGCTTGGGAGGACGGGCTGGCTGGCCGAATATGAGGCAGGAGAGGGACACGTTTTTTCTTGTGGCTTAAGCCACTAATTAAGATAAAGCCACCAATTAAGATAGCAATAAATAAGGAAAAGAACGTTCAGGAAATAAAGACATTATCGAAAAATATGTTGAGTTGGAACATTCGAGGTAAAGAATAAATTAGTTTTACAGGTGAGGAATCTGTGACTCCAGAATGGTAATTCCCAAAGCTTTACTCGTGACGAGGGCTGGGGCGGCTGTGGCCCCAGCGACTTTCTCTTACCCCAGATGTTGCGTCCAGCGCGACAGCCGCGTGTGGCTTCTGAGCAGTCGGTCCAAATTGAGATGCACTGTAAATATAAATCACACCCTAAAAAAGGGAATATAAAGTATCTCATTAATATTTTTATGTTGATTACATGTTACACAGTAATATTTTGGCTCTATTGAGTTGAATAAAATATAGTGTTAAAGTTAATTCCCACTGTTTCTTTTTTGAAACTTTTTTTCTAGTGTGGCTACTAGAAAATTTCAAATTAAGTGTATGGCTTGCATTATGTACGCGTTGGACAGGGTTGCCACAACCCGCCACAAGGAGCACCCCAACTCTGCCGCAGTCTACGGGGAACGCCCAGACTGGGGCCATTGGCACCGTGTCCCGTGATCACATGACGAGCCTCCACAAGATGTGAAGCTTTCGCCTCAGAGCATGGAAAACGCAAGTTGGAGAAAGAGCGAAGATTACTTTGTCTAGTTTCTGAAGCATCCCAAGGCGCATGCTAGAAAGAGGTTCCTGAATCTGGAGTGAATCTCACGATGAGGACACTCCTGTGACTTTCAGAGCATCGTCGTGATCCAAACTGAACTGGGCACCAGTCCGATTGAGCGCTCGAGGCCTATGTCACCTGCTCCTCAGGAAGGCTCATCAGTTGTCCTAACGAAGAAACCACGGAGCAGACTTAATTACGGGGAAAAGGGTCGGGGCCAAAGGCACCCTGGAAATGACTCATTACCCACCTGCCGAGTCCTTTGGTTGATTTTTAAAATAAAGTTTCTACCTTGGAATAATTTCAGATTTATAGAAAATTTGTGAAGTTACTCCCATACACCCATCAACTGGGTTCCCCAATTAACATTTGTGCATTTGTCACAGCTAAGGAACTAACATTGCCATGTCGCCACGAATTGAGCACTAAACTTTGTTTGGATTTCCTTATATTTTACCTAATGTCCTGTTTCTGTTGCAGGATCCAATTTTAAATAAATGACGTTTAGTTGTAATGCTGCCTTAGCCCCCTCTCTAGGCTGCGACAGTTTCAGAATTTTCTTGTTTTGAAAACCTGATAGCTGCGAGGACTCGTAGTCAGATACTTTGTAGAACGTTCTTCAACTTGCATTTGTCTGATGTCTTTCTCAGCGTGAGACCGGGACTGTGGGGTGTTGGGAGGAATACCCGAGAAGTAAAACACTTCTCAGCACATCACATCAAGGGCACATGCCATCAACGTGGCTTCTCACCGAGGATGCCGTCAAAACGAATAAAGGAAGCTCTATCCAAACGGAGCGGGCAAGCCGTGCGCAGCTGTCACTCACTATGCTGGAGGCAGCTCGCACGGGCCAGCAGGAGACTGTCCTCTCTACCTGGCCATAGCAAGGTGCCACCACTTAGGACTCTCGTTTCCCTCCAATGAAACTTCGTTTTAAACGACCCTTCCCTGCTCCTGCCTTTCCTCTACAGGAGAACTCTTCTTGGTTCTCCAGACTTGCCTGTGGTTCCCCAGTTTGCTTGTCCCAAATTGCAGTTTCTCTGCTATTCTCGAATAAACTCATTTACTGCTCAATAACCTTTGTCATTTTGTTTTGAAGGCTGATGAGGTTAACGTGATCACCTGCCCGAGGTAGGATTTGCCAGGCTTCTCCACCGTAAAGTCGCTCCTTTCCTCACATGCCTTTCTAGACTCTGGGCTTTGGCAAGTCTGGGGAATTAAGCTACACTTGCCTGATGGGGGAGCATCTATATACATTTTTTGGAATTCTGTTTAGAACATTTTTCATGTATCCCTATTTAATCCATCAATTATATAGTATTCTCTGATTTTAAAATTTCACATTTTAAAGTTTTCAATCGGCACGTTCTAAATATTATCTAATTTTGTCTGATATCTGTACGATTTCCCTTTCTGTCTTCAAAAATTTTCCTTCCTCTGGTGCCCTCCCCAATTGCATGTTTTAACCGATATTTATGTACATTAATTCAAGAAATGATTGACTCTTCCATAACCTGGTTGTACGTAATACATTATAGTTACTCATCTTTGACTTCTCATAAAACTTTATATTTTCCTTCATACTTAAGTGGCTAGTAATGTTTTAAATAACCAAGATTACTTTTCTTTGCGGTAAGGTGAACTATTAAATATTATACAATAATTTTGTATTTGACAGCCTAACTAAATGGTCATTTGCTTTGCAATTTCTCTTAGTATTTTCAGTACAAACAGATAAACTGATATGATTTCATCTATTTTGTAGTTAAAACTTCTGAAAAACTTGACGCCAAATCCCCAATTTCAAGTTACGATGGAGGAACTTGCCACAGGCGGTGAATGACACAGTTGTCAGTCGCGAGAGGAGACAAGCTTCTTTTTGAGATCCATCTAATTTTACAGTTTAAGAAAAAAAATACTATTTTTACTAAGTGTGTATGTGAAGCCACGAGTAACAAATGTTGACATAAGACCCTTGACCAAATGTTAATTAAGGTTAACTAACTCTTGGTTTCCTGATATGATTTAATACTGAACCATCCTAGCATGTTTGAAAGCAAATTCCTATCTAAAAAGTACTTTGAGAAAACTGCAGCCTCGTGAGACTGTAAACAGCCTAGACACTAGAAGTTAGTCTCATTTGTTCTAATCCAATCACCACTTAGTTCATTAAAATACAAGCCTCACACTAGGATTGCTTCGTTCCCGTTAATCCATGAACTTGCCTTTTTCTAGTGCTAGAGTAACTTCAATTTGCTCCTCCAAAAGGACTGTAGTGTCACAGCTTCTCGTTAGAGTTTTCTACAGTTAAGCCCTAAAGTAAATCTTAACAGGCACTACAAACATCCTTGACTTGCTTTTTTCAGTAATACTTTTTAGACTTAAAGTTCGAAGAAAAGCCAGTAAGAACCAAAGATTTCGAGTACTGACATGAGCTGTGGTACACACACTGGCTGTGGTACGCGTTCCCACCACCCAGCTGCACAATCACTGCCTTCTGGTCCGTGCACAGCCTTTCTTGACAATGTGAGTGGCTCTGAAAAGAGCCTTTGGGTTCCGTTTTCTTTTCCAATCGTTAAGGTCGCTCACGGGGCTTCAACACCTGAAGATCACTTGCTCTGGACTTTGTGATGACTCTCGGTCTTCTTGGGCAGCAGCACGGCCTGGATGTTGGGCAGCACGCCGCCCTGCGCGATAGTCACGCGGCCCAGCAGCTTGTTGAGCTCCTCGTCGTTGCGAATGGCCAGCTGCAGGTGGTGCGGGCTGATGCGCGTCTTCCTGTCGCCGCGCGCCGCGTTGCCCGCCAGCTGCAGGATCTCGGCCGTCAGGTACTCCAGCACGGCCGCCAGGTACACGGAGGCGCTGGCCCCAATGCGCTCTGCATAGCTGCCCTTGCGGAGCAGGCGGTGCACGCGGCTAACGGGGAACTGCACTCCAGCTCTAAAAGAATGGGCCCGGACCTGGGCCCTAGCGTAGGTCTCGCCACTCTTCTTCCCAAGCCGACACATGACCGGCGGAAAGCACTCCAACAGCAGCACAGCTACAACGAAAAAGTGCGCTGCGGGTTTCATTTATAGTCTGCCGGCGGGCCGTGCCTGGCTATCTGATTGGCTGACGGAGCCCCAGCCAATCAGAAAGCATCACTAGAATCACCTCATTTGCATACACGCGACGGCTCGCTGTCCAATCAGATGTCGCTGCCGCGCGCGTCATCTCAGGCCGTGTCTATAAATACGACCCTTGTTGCCTTCGGGCGCTCTCCCCTTGTTCGGTGCTGGTTGGAGCCGTTGGAGCCGAGCACCCACCATGCCGGAGCTGACTTCTAAGGGCGCTACTGTCTCCAAGAAGGGCTTCAAGAAAGCCGTCACTAAGACGCAGAAGAAGGAGGGGAAGAAACGCAAGCGGTGCCGCAAAGAGAGCTATTCGATTTACATCTACAAGGTGTTGAAGCAGGTGCACCCCGACACCGGCATCTCGTCCAAAGCCATGAGCATCATGAACTCGTTCGTCACTGACATTTTCGAGCGCATCGCGGGCGAGGCGTCGCGCCTGGCGCACTATAACAAGCGCTCGACCATCACGTCGCGGGAGATCCAGACGGCCGTGCGCCTGCTGCTGCCCGGGGAGCTGGCCAAGCACGCCGTGTCCGAGGGCACCAAGGCCGTCACCAAGTACACCAGCTCCAAGTAAAAAGGCTCAGCTACCCAACGAGCTTCATCACCCAAAGGCTCTTTTAAGAGCCACTCGCCTCTCTTAAAGGGCTGTAGGCTCGCTGGCTGTTTGGCTGGTGGGGGGTGGAGACAGTAGGCTTTAGCACTAGGAGAGCAAGCTGCTAGTTTTGCAACATAGAACGTTGTGCTGGACTTCCTTGGCTCACACCATTCAGTTTCAAGTAGAATAGGAAACGGCTCAAAAGACTATCTTAGTCATATATGACTGTCTTACAGGGTTGGGCCTAGTTAGTACTTGGATAGGAAACCATCTTGCGAGACTGGGTGCTGTAGGCATAAAAATAAGGGATTATAAACTGTCAAGGTCCTTGAAATCTGTGAGGTCAACCAAGGGTTGCCTTACCTGAAAACAAGGAAGACTTAAAATTATAGCCATTAGTTACATAGATTGCTTATGCAGCACTTCCAGTGAAACCTCGGATGTCAAGTAGAACAGTTGTCCTCAAGCTCCCGTGATCCTGTGTCCTCAAGGAGGTGGTTTGAGGGCTCGGTTCATTGAACACGCATGGTTTTTTGTCTTTCTCTGGGATCTTTTACTGTCTATACTTTCCACAGAGGAAGGGGTCTTGGAGCTGTGGGAACAACATTAAGATAGTAGATACTTGCGTGGGAGCATTATGGCTGTTTACATTGGCCGTGCTGAGAAAATTCTTCGGGTTGTCCTAAAGCTGCTGAGATTTAAGGCCCAAAGCTCCATTCCTTAGTCTACATGGTGACATCATCTTGTACGTTTATTGGGTCTCTAAACTGGGCTATTATAGGTTAACAGTCCCAGTAATTTTCCTGGAAGAGATCACTTCTAGTCACATTTCATCATGTAAAGCAAGTCACATGCCCACACCCAGTCAAAGGGTCAGGAATAGCGTTGGGGGAAGTGGAAAACAATTAAACTATCGAAGTTATTGAGAGAGTAAGAACACCTAACACTTTTACCTTTGCAAGATGTGTTTTCTTTTTCAAGAAATGAAGCAAGATTGGTAGTAGCAAAAACAGGTTGACGTTTTAGGGTAGACATTTGCCCTGCTTGAAATGAACAGTCTGCGCTCAGCAGATGGACCAACCTACTTTTTAGCAAAAAAGGAGCAGCTTGCTTTTCCAGAGCTTAGGCCTATTTCCCCCAACTCCGACCAGCCAAACAGCCAGCCAGCCAGTGAGCCTACAGCCCTTTAAGAGAGGCGAGTGGCTCTTAAAAGAGCCTTTGGGTGATGAAGCTCGTTGGGTAGCTGAGCCTTTTTACTTGGAGCTGGTGTACTTGGTGACGGCCTTGGTGCCCTCGGACACGGCGTGCTTGGCCAGCTCCCCGGGCAGCAGCAGGCGCACGGCCGTCTGGATCTCCCGCGACGTGATGGTCGAGCGCTTGTTATAGTGCGCCAGGCGCGACGCCTCGCCCGCGATGCGCTCGAAAATGTCAGTGACGAACGAGTTCATGATGCTCATGGCTTTGGACGAGATGCCGGTGTCGGGGTGCACCTGCTTCAACACCTTGTAGATGTAAATCGAATAGCTCTCTTTGCGGCACCGCTTGCGTTTCTTCCCCTCCTTCTTCTGCGTCTTAGTGACGGCTTTCTTGAAGCCCTTCTTGGAGACAGTAGCGCCCTTAGAAGTCAGCTCCGGCATGGTGGGTGCTCGGCTCCAACGGCTCCAACCAGCACCGAACAAGGGGAGAGCGCCCGAAGGCAACAAGGGTCGTATTTATAGACACGGCCTGAGATGACGCGCGCGGCAGCGACATCTGATTGGACAGCGAGCCGTCGCGTGTATGCAAATGAGGTGATTCTAGTGATGCTTTCTGATTGGCTGGGGCTCCGTCAGCCAATCAGATAGCCAGGCACGGCCCGCCGGCAGACTATAAATAGGACCCTCTCAGTCGCTCTAACGGAAACTTTTTTCCACCACTGCGGATTTGTGGTCTACCATGTCCGGACGTGGAAAGCAGGGCGGCAAGGCGCGTGCCAAGGCCAAGTCCCGTTCATCCAGAGCCGGGCTGCAGTTCCCCGTGGGCCGCGTGCACCGCCTGCTCCGCAAGGGCAACTACGCGGAGCGGGTGGGCGCCGGCGCGCCCGTGTACCTGGCGGCCGTGCTGGAGTACCTGACGGCTGAGATCCTGGAGCTGGCGGGCAACGCGGCGCGCGACAACAAGAAGACGCGCATCATCCCGCGCCACCTGCAGCTGGCCATTCGCAATGATGAGGAGCTCAACAAGCTGCTGGGCCGCGTGACTATCGCGCAGGGCGGCGTGCTGCCCAACATCCAGGCCGTGCTGCTGCCCAAGAAGACCGAGAGTCATCACCATAAAGTCCAAAGCAAGTGATCTTCAGGTGTCGAAGCCCCGTGAGCGACCTTAAGGATTGGAAAGGAAAACAGGACCCAAAGGCTCTTTTCAGAGCCACTCACAATTTCTGAGAAAGAGCTTAAGCGAAACTACTGATGAGGTAACAACAAATGTGCGAGTTTAATTGGTCACAATTCTTAAACCAACAGGATGAATATAGTTCCGGTGACTGGGGCTTCAGAAGCAATTCACTTTAACGTGAAATTGGACAAGAGTGCCATTCTTGCGAAAAAATGCAAACTTACACTAGCACTACTGTGACAACACAGTTCCAATAAAAAATGAAAATAGAGTTTTATCTTGGGGTTTGTATTTTAATAAGGATAGAGTTAGACTAGAGATTAGAGACTAAAAAAGATTTGTAAACTTGGGGCTTTCGACTCACATTTGGAGAGCAGGTCCAGAGGGTGTCAGCTAAGCATCTAACAAGGCAGGACATGCTGTGAGGCTGCACGTTTCGCAGCCACTTTCCAGCAGGGTCTTTCATTCCAAGTATTGTAGGACGGTTCCTCATGGTGATATCTGTAACCGCGACATGCTAGTAAGTCAAAGAAAAGGCACATGTAAGTATTTGACACCTGAGTTTGCGAAAAACAGTAGCATTGAATAGTAGGTTTGTTAGTATGTAGGTTACCTCTCAAAGACTAATACCATTTTGATGGCAAAATATCAATATTACTCATGTGATAAGACAGCTTTCTATCATTCGGGAATATTAGGCACTGAATTCTTAGGTTTAACCACTGAAAATGAAACAAAATATTTTGTCGATCCTTCGGCATGAGGCAACATCCACAGAAACAGCTGAAAAACAGGAAAATGTCCAAATATGAAATTCGTGTACAAAAGTGAAATCATCAAAAAGTCTCTTTAACCATTTGCAAAGTTAAAAATTAATACTTGTGTCCAGAAAATTATACACAAACTTTAGAATTGAAGTTTTAAAATTACAAGGACATAGTTTTTAAAAAACCTATATTAACAAAACACTGCTAATGAAATGAGTTCCTCAAAAAATATAAATTCCTTAATTTGAGCCTAGAAAGCAGTGAAGACTAACATAAATTGAAAACAAAATTAGGTCATTGATGAGCTACCATCTCAAAAATCAGGCTTCCAAGTGTATAGTCCCTTAGACATTTAAGGAAAGGTAAATCTATAGCTAATGGAATGGTTCTGGATTATGAAAAAAGTTTCGTGTTTTTGAATAAATGTGACCAGATCTAATGAAGAAAGCCTGTTACTAAGTCCAGTACAATAAATATTTCAGTTATATGTAAATAAATCATTATTTACTTCATTGGCTTCCATTACAATGCCCTGAAGTCCATTATTCAAGAAGTATTTTTAAATACCAGGCACTTTAATATTGACTTAATATTAATTAGTCTATTTTTTTCAGGAAACAAAATTGGACATATACAAAACAAAATTTTCATGGAAATTTCAAATAGGAGTAGACTCAAATTATATTTACCCTGAAAATGTCATTATCAATAACATCCTCTTTTCAATTCTATCATTCTTGTTATTTTATTTTCGATCATTGTTAAAATTTTAAAACATAAACTTGAAAGAATAGTATGATGAACACCCATATTGCACACATGAAAATTTAGATTTCACCTACTAAAAAAGGATAATCTCTTGTATAATAATGATGCCATTATCATACCTCGGAAAATTAACAATAATTCCCTAATACCCAGTCTATTTTGAAATGTCCTCCATTTCTCCCCCTCCCAAATTTTATAGCTGTTTTATTTTAGTTTTTGTTTTCAAAGTGAATGTAATATTTGTACTACGCCCCAACCCAAAGTATGTTAAAGTCAAAGTTTGCCGTTAGGGCATATGTATATAGCATGGAAAACAGTATGGAGTTTCCTCAACAAACTAAGAATTCATTTACCATACGATCCAGCAATCCGTCTGCTGGATATTTACGCCAAAGACTTGCAAACCCATATCCGAAAAGATATTTGCACACCGATGTTCATAGCGGCATCATTCACGGTGGCCAGGATGTAGAAGCAAGAGAAGTGTCCTACGGTAGATGATGAGATAAAGAAGCTGTGGGACATACATACAATGGAATATTACTCAGCCGTAAGAAGAGATGAAATACTGCCATTCGCGACACCATGGATGGACCTCGAGATAATCATGCTAAGTGAAATAAGCCAGACAGAAAAAGATGAAAATCACATCATATCGCTTATATGTGGGATATAAACTTAAAAGCAACAAATGAACAGGACAAACAAACAGAGACTCATGGATATTGACAATGGACTAGTGGTTATCAGAGGGAGGGGAGAGGGGAGGTAGACAGGGTAAAGGGGGTCAAATACGTGGTGACAGAAAGAAATCTAACTGTGGGAGGTGAACACACAGTGTAAATATACATACATACCGAAAAACAAACAATACTATATAAAAACAAGTGTTTAGCAAAACCAGGAAATTTTATGTCACAATTATTATTCAACAGAAAGAGAGTCTGCCCACCCAACGTGCAACAGAGCCAAACACTGAACACCAAATTTTGCAGTGGAGAAATTGGAGCCATTTACTGGCAGGGCCCCGAGCCAGAAGGACAGGGAGCTATCACTTAAAACCTAAACGCCAGGATGGTTTTTGATCCAGGGTTTTTAAAGGCAAAGATTGAGAGTCAGTGGTTAGGCATCACGGGTAAAGCTGACTGGTTAGTACCTGCGCGAGCTTTAGTGGTCTTCTTTAGTCTCTTTAAGTTAGTTCCTGACGTCGTCTCGTGTGGAGCTTGTTGCTGTGGTCGGGCGATCTCACCGGGCTGGAGAGCCAGGATTGGTAAAACGTCTGATTGTGCATCAGGGACGTTATCTTTAAAACAAAAGGCAGCAACTGAACATCTTGTGACCGTTATTATTATGTAAGCTATCATTTGTGCTTGATCAGATGCATTTTTTAAAATTATATCAAGCAAAGTGTCCTTTTAAATTTTTTTTCTGGAATTTGCTTTGCAGGCAGGCCTCCAGGACATGACTGAAACACTTTTTTAATCTTTGACTGTGAGCTACATGATGACCAAAGCAATTGAAACACTTAGTTAAAGGCTGGACTCTGCGACCTAACATCTAAACATGTTTACTGCTGACGGTTAGTTCCATCATCATGTATAATATTACAAAATATTGACAATATTTTGTAATACAGCTACGAATGTGAGTCAAGGAATTTTCCAAACTGTTGGTTTGTTTAGAGAAACAGCTCAAGAAAGAATTAAAAACAAATCAAAATACACTACTGTAAAAGAAAAAAAAAAGCTGCTTTTTAACTATGAGGCCATGAGGTAAAATAACGTAATCCATATGCCCACTAATTATCACACACATACAAACGCTGCAGAGATTCGAGACAAAAAAGTGTACAGTAACGTAAAGTCTAAAGATCTTTAAGAGGATTAACATAAGAATGGAGGAAATGACACAATTTTATAGCTGAGAATAATGAGGTTTATGAGTTAATTGTTCCTTAAATTAAGAAGCACACGCGCTCTCTCATGTGCTCTCTCCCTCTGTGTGTGTGTGTGTCTGTGTGTGCGTCTGCGTGTCTGTGTGTGTGTGTGTGTGTCTGTGTGTATGCGTGTGTGCGTGCATAGCAGCCGTGGGTTTCATTCGCCCAAAAGGAGGCAGAGGAATTCTGAGAAATACAGAGAGAAAACTGAGCCACAGTTAAATGACCCAGAAAAAACATTTCATTTCGATTTATGCAGACAACATAATAGTACGATGAAACCTAACAAAGACGACATGCTCAAAACTGTTCAGAATGAGTGACTGATTTCTTAACATTAAGTATGAGAACTCAAGTCTGGGAGAACATTAAATAAGCAGCACACAAGGGTAAATTATGATCCAGAAGGTTCACTATTCAGGAATACGCAGAGAGACAAGTCTATGCCTGTACCAGTCCATCTGATCGGAGCGAGAAACCACACTCATATCTGTGCAGGGCAGTCCAATGTAAAGAATTGTCTCAGGGACTGGACAGAGAAGAGCTGGCCAGTAACAAACAATGATAACTCTAAACGGCAGAGGAACAGCAGAGATAAGGGACAGCTGCCACCCAAAGACTGAAGGGGAACCCCGAGGACGGAGCCCCAGGCCGCGTGTGTAGCTCCCTGGATGGCTGAGAAGTCGCTGTGGCTTTGCATATGGAGAACTTGCTGGAAACCCAGCCTCGACCACAGATGAAGGAGACTGGAGAGCGGAGGTCCAGAGCCGGGTGGGAGGGCAGAAGGAGGGGCCTGCACGGGCTCACCCAGGGTGAGTCCCATGGGGACGGGATTCGGGACGGCGTCCTGGGCCCAGCAGCATTAGGGCTTAGAGGAAAGATCAGGATTCGGCCAGAGGGTCCAGAACGAGCAGCCGATAGGGCCCGAGAACAAGCAGACTCGACTGGTAGGTGACCAGCAGGTGGAATGGGGCACTCGGGAAGACGAGGGAGGCCAGCTGCCACGCACTGGCTGGGAAGGCCTGGGGAGCGACCCCTGGCTGCCAGCGTGGAGGCTGGCGAGGCCTTTGCCACACGCTGTTTTGCTGTGAGTGGGCTCAAGAGAGAATGGACCGTGAAGAAACAGATCGCAGGCGAGCGGGAGTCTTCTAAAGTGTTTTGCTACAAAAAGCAGCAGACTTGCAGGCTGTCAGCTTTCACAGAAAAGTCAATGGCCTTTGTGCAAACAGCTGTAATCGGAAAACCACAAAAATCATTCACGTTAACTAAACGACATGAAGTCTCCGCTCTGCGGAAAGCCCAGTCCTGTTGAAGAGGAGACGGGGGGAGAGGGCACTGAGCAGGGACAGCCCGTCTGCGTGGAGAGGGCACTGACCCTGCGGGGCCCCCCGGGTGGCGGCGTGTGGACAAGGTGCGTGGGGCCTCAGACTCCATCGGAAGGGGCACTGATTCCGATGGGAGATCAGGGGGGACGTAAGTGACCTCATCTGGGCGTGAAGCATGAGGAAGACTTAATGAGCCTGCTCGACTCGTTAATTAAACAATAAGTGTAGTTAAAAATTAAACTATTGAGCCGATAAAATCTTCCCATTTGGTGACACCGGGTGAAAGGTTCGGGGCCATCATTCATTTCCTGGACACGGGCACATCTTGAAAAGCTGAGAGGCGTTCGCGTGAAAGGGACGAGGACCAGCACGCCCCTGCCTCAGGTCAGCAGCCTTCGTGCCCTAATGTTCCCCCTTCAGGATGCTGGGGACCGGTCTTCCTGCCACACAGAGCAGCTTAACGTTTCCTTCGGGGGTAGGGATTGTGGGGGAGGGGACAGTGGGAGAGGATGTCACCTCTTCCTGAAGGAAACAAGAGCTCCAGAACTTCAGGGAACAAAACCGCAGGCAGTGACATCGTCCAAAGGGACAGCGGCAGAGGAGGCCTGGACTCTGGAGCATCTGGAGACAGACCAGTAATGTCAGACTACACTTTACGGGTTAATATCAGTCAAGTATGGGACAGGACGAGATGGCCTGCAGCTTAGGATTCATGTACTGGGCTTGTTTCTGTGGCCGCGTTAACGATCCTTTTTTGAGAAAGCAGCCGTCACATCGAAGGCGAGACTGTAGTTGCAAATGCTGATTTCTTCAGGGCTGAAAGATCAGATGAATGAAAACAGATCAGACCTTTGCAGTGAATTTACGCGTTCACGGAAACACTTGGGGAAAACCAGAGAAGGCGAGACCCCTCTCCACACGCACCGCCGGCTTCGGGCAGTAGTTCATAAGAGCAGAGCCTGGGGCAGAGGACATTGACTTGGGGCTGCGTGCAGGAGCCCCGAGCTGCTGCCCGCGTGGGGGAAGTGGCCAGGGCTGAGGCCACGCGGAGGCGGCATTTGAGCCGTCGATGGCCCTCGAAGGCCTGGTTCTTCATGGACTACCGCGTGGCGGGGCAGCCCGGTGAGAGCCGGTGCAAACAGGCCGGTCTCATCCGCGCGGGCCAGAGAAACGGGCGGGAAGTCGGTGTAAGCCGCCCCGGCCAACTTCTTGGCTGGTTCTACGGCTGATGACTGTCATGTTTCTGTCCCTGCCTGGGCCCCCTGTCCCAGCTCCGGATTCACAGACTCGGTGCTTTCCTGGGTCTGACAGGCACCCAAGCCCCGCAAGGCCCAGCGGAGCTCGCGGCTCGCGGTGGGAACCCCACTCCCCCCGCGGCTCGTTCCCCGAATCCACCGGGCGCCACGCCGGTCGCTCACCCGCTCAAGCCAGACGCCCGGAGCCCCGCGAGCCCCTTCTCGCTGTCCCCGCCTCCGCCCCGCCCCCCCAGCCCAGAAGGGACCGCAACCCGGGCCTCCGCGCCGGGACCAGCCCGGGCACCGTCGGCTCTCGCGCGGGCGGATGCAACAGCCTCTCCCGGACTCCTGGACCCCGCGCTGCCCCCCACGGGCCACGCGGCGCGCGACGGTCCGCGGGGGACCCGGTCCCCCCGCCCCGCGAGGCCGAGCTGCGCCCCGCGGGCTCCTCCTCGGCCCTGGGCGCCCCGGCTCGGAGCCGCTTCTGCCCGCGGTTCCCGGTTAGCGCGGCCGCGGCCCTCGCCCCGCGACGCTGTCACCGCTGCTCCCCTTCCCTTCGCGGGGGCGTCGCCCTCTCTCTCCGCGTCGCGCCCCCCAGGCTTTGCTGGAGCGGCCACTGGCGGTGGAAGGCGGAGGCGGGACGGGGCTGGTGCGGGACGCGGCGGGCGACGCGGGGGACGTGGGGACCACCAGCGAGCGCCCCTGCGCAGGGAGCACGGAGCGGGGGCGACTCGCGAGAGCTGACTCCCCACCCCACACGCGCAGGAGGAGGAGCCGAGGGTGCGGCCAGACCTTCCGCCATCCGTCGGCGCGACAAATGACAAATGTTTACCGAGTCGATGACTGAGCAGCGGGTCAGTGCACCCGCAGGCGCTGGGTCGCAGTGGCATCGCCGTCGGGGGAAGGGTCCCTCGGAAAGCCGCCCCCAGGGCTCGTGCCTGTTAGAACTCGTCCCATCCGGCTCATTCGCCTGCGGTGTGGACACGCATGAGAAGCATTTCCTTTCAGGGCGAGATATTCGTGGGAAATGCAATCGCAGAAGGCCGTCTGGGCCAGGAGCAGAAGCTGGGACCCAGGACAACCGCGACCTTCCCGGGGCCACACGGTGGCTAGTGACAGAGGCGGGATGACGCGCCCCACCTCCTGCAGCCCGCCCAGCACGTTTCCCACCGAACGTGTCCTCCAGAGGATCAGAGAGCTGAGGCGTCCGGTACGACGTCGGACGCTTCTCCTCCTCCGTATTTGCTTCTGCGTTCTTGTCTTCCTCAGGTAAACGCCAGAGCCTGGGAGGAGAGAACCGAAATGTCCGCTAGAGCAGAAGCCAGCGCTGCCGCGCGACGCTCTTCCGACGCCCGCGATTTCAACGTGGCTCCGAGGCCAACCGCCAGGAAAGGTAAAATCACGTGCTGGGTGTGGCCCAAACTGGGGTCTGTCACCCGGACCTCCCTTTTGGGGACACGTCTTCTTGCGGCCACCAGTCACCAAAAGTTCTATATAGCCATAAAGAATTTTTACTGAGAATGATTCCATCTCTTGCAAGAAATCCTGCAGGTGTATGAAACAAGTAGGCATCAAGATGTCATTTATAGATGAAGGGCAGATGCTACGTGGAAAGCATAGAAACCCGTCTGAGCTCTTGGGAGGCCGTGTCCGGGCCTCCGCTCGCCCTGCTCGTGTTAGACCCAGACCAGCCTCGGAGAGAACAGGCTTTTTCCTCTACATTATAGGAGGCGGCTCCCCTCCCGCCCCCCGCATTACGACGTCATGCTCTTCTGTAACACGTCACAGGGAAAACTGTCGAACACTGTATTTCACTCCAAACTCGCGACGACATCACTGTGTTCGTCATTCATTTTCTTAAGAATATAGGCTTTTCATAAGATAATGCCTTTGAAAAGAAAAACACAAACCAAAACGGAAGGCTTTGCAATAGTCATTGTTGTAGCCAGTAGGTCTGCTGGAGAATGAGTTTGTCTTTAAAAAAGAGGATTCTCCTGATCTTCGCCATGGAGGAAGGTTCGGGATAGTGCATTCCACTCGGTCTGCAACGAGCTCTTAAGCATTTGGCCTGGACTGAAGACTGCCCTCTGGCCTCGGCTTCCACATTCATCAAAGGGGAGACGTTGACGCTTGAGCCCATAAGATCTCTTCTGTTTCTAAGTATCTAGGAGTCTGTCAGACTGCACCACTGGCCCAAGTCTCCTATCCTAACTCTTTTTCTCTCAAAATCGGTAATAGAGAGAATGTTGGTATAACAAATATCCACGGCACAATGTTGGGTAAGAGGACAGATCAGACTGCCTGTGTTTTGCAGTCCTGATTTTTCCATTTATGAGCTGTGACCTTAGGCGAGTTACTTAAACTTTGTCTCGGTTTCTTTATTTGTAAAAATGAGATGATGACGGTCACGCCTCCCTCACAGGATTTCCGGGAGGATTAAATTAGTTACGGTACGTGAACCATGTAGAACAATGCCCAGCACATAGCAAACACTGTATAAATGTTAGCTGCCACCATCACCACTTATTCAGTGTCCCCTCTTCACGACGCTTCACAGGAGGCGCTACTAGCACCGTCTGCATTTTATAGGAGCGAGATCTCAAGCATAGAGGTATTAAATGGCTCATTTAAGTCATTCAGACACAAAACGTCGTCATCTGGGTTCAAAGCAGAATTGTTTGATTGTTAACCATGAAATGACACTGCTGTCCCATTTTATCTGGAAGAATAGTTTCATTTCTGATTTCTTTGAGTTCTCAAGAATAATAATAATAAAAATTAAGCTTAGCGTGTATAAAGTAGGTCAATGGGCAAGCACGGAAGGACAGCCCAACAGAAGCGAGAAAGGAGTTAAAAAGAGGAAAAACAAGTCCCTTCAGAATTAAAATGGAATTAGCGGTCACAAGAAAAATGGTCATTACAGAAAACCGAATCAGCGACCTAGAGCCAAGGTTTGGAATAGTCATGGAAAACGCGGAGGGGCAAATAGCGGATGGAAAGGCGATGGGCGTGAAGGAAAGAAGGAAACGGAGACTGCGTGAGGATAAATAAAACACTTAACTGAGCATCCAGTTCGCCGAGTCCACAACGCCAGGGAACGCACGTGTGACGACGAAGACGGAGACTCCACGCAACCCCACAGCACGAAGGAAATCGAAGCGAAAAATGCCAGCGCCGATGCTTTGCTGAAGAGGGCGTCGTTCGCAGAGAAAAAACACACGATTCGCTACTCAGATGGATCAGGCAGAGAGGTTAATGTGAGTAATCCTGGGGGGGCCGGGGGGGGCATTTAAATGTATGAGGTGCGAACTGTGGGTAAAGTCAATAAACCTCATGATTTTCTATAACCATATAATTTATAAATTTGAATTAGGAAAAATCGTAGATGTCAAAAAATAACGTGTAAAAAGTGGAGAAAGTTGTCAAAAAGTTGTTATGCCTTTTAAAACAGAATCCTACTAGTTCCACTAAAAAAGTTAAGATTTTCCAGAGGCAGAACATGCCTGTTTCTTCTGCACAGGAAATCCAAACCGTTTACGTGGACAACAGCCTGAGAAGCTGGAGCATAGCCCCTCGCTCCCTAAGTGTGGGGGCACGTGCGGGGGCAGCGTGGGAAGCCACGAAGGCCCAGGAACTTCACGTGGCAAACCTGACAAAGCCACCTGGCCCGGGGACAGAGGCCAGTCGCAGCGTGACTGATCGTGGACAGCGTGCTGACAGCGGCCACTTACCTCTGTGGTCTTCCTCGCAAACACACGTGGCCTCAGTCTCATCCTGAGGAACATGCCGGAGGAATCCCAGGGGAGGCACCCTCTAAAATACGTGGTACTCTTCAAAATTGTCAAAGCCGTCGCATCCAAAAATGTCTGAGGCGCTGTCACGGAACCCCAAGGCTATGGGACTATTAACAGGATTGCGATACCCTACGTGGGATTCTGGGATGGAAAGAAGCCATCAGGTGAACATGTCGGAATAAAGGATGGACTTTAGCTAACGATCGGCGCAGTCTGTAGGTTGTGACACATGTACTCCATGCGCGTTGACCCGAAAGACTATGTCTGCCAAGAAGGATGCCTTGTGGCCATTTGGGCCTGGCCACAGCCGCGACCCAGCA
>NW_024343159.1:348911-543565 GCF_902729225.1 Pteropus medius | reverse complement strand
CCCATCCCCTAGCACCTTGGCTCAGGTTCAGGGCCCTGAGCCTCCTGTTGTAACACACGGGTCACAAAGTAAGTGACATGCAGCAGCTTCATCCGGGTAACTCCTGGAGGGGACCTGGAGCTCGTCAGCCACTGTGAACCAAGTGTTCCCAGGTGAAGGAAAAAGGAGCCAGTGGCCCCGACTCGCAGCTCAGCGGGGGAGGGGGGCTCTCGCATAGTCTCTCTGTTGGGGACACAGCGGTTACTCAGGGCTGGGTCCCAAAGGGACTAACGAAGCGCCACGGGGCCTGCTCAGGTGGGGCGTCATGAAGGTGGAGGACACGGAGCAGCAGGAACGCTGAGGCCTGGCACAGGTGAGGGTCAGAGGTGACCCAGGCTTCCAAGCGTCACCACCGGGGTCCTCACAGTCGATGGGACACGCTCATCTTCAGATAACGGGCCGCCAGGATACGTGGGGGTGACTTGGTCTCAGACAGGGCGGGAGCATCGTCTCATCCAAGGAGGAGTCTTCTGCCCTGCAAAGCAAGGCTGCCTGGCCGACGGCACAGCAGCCACGCCGACGTCACGCGGGCGGCGACGGTCCACGTGCACGTTTTGTGGGACGATGCGGTCATGTGGCCCCTGGAAGTCTCAGGCCCGAGCGAGGACCATGGCGGTTGCCAGTCAGGCCGTCTCTGTCGCCCAGGTCTGGCCAGAGGTGGTGCAGGTCCAGGCGACTCCGGAGGCCCGACCGAGCTGCCCGTTCGCTCACCGGCGTGTCTCGCTCCCGCCAGGTACGCCGGCTTCCTCCAGGGCTTCCTGCTCCTCTTCTCCCAGGTGTCGGGAGCCATCTCGTCCACCGTCGCCGGAGTCCTCATCAGTCAGGTGAGGTCCAACGTTCCCGCGAAAACATGCGTCAGGAGAGGCCTGTCGCGGCCGCCGGGAGGAGTCAGGCCCAGGGCATCTTGGTCCCTCCTCCCCATGACTCAGCCTGACCCCCACGAGTCCTGAGCGCCCCCCAAGCTGTCACTCTCCGCTCACATGGGACGGTGCGGCCCGGGGAAGGGCGCCGGACGTCATGAGCTGGGGCGAATCTGGCAGCGGTCATGGCGCTTCCGCAGAGCCCGGCGTGGCCAGCCCTCCCGGTCCGCCGGACGTGAGCGGCTTCCCGCACCCGAGCCTCTCCATGCCAAACCCTTGGCCGTCCCGGGCACTCTGGAAAGAGTCGGTCGCCCTGTGTGGGGACCCCACACGCGCTTACAGGACGGACGAGGGGAAGGCCAGTGAGGGGGCCCTGGGCGGGCGGCCCCCTGACGGCGTCACCGCTGCGGTATGTGGTGTCCCCGCGGCCGCCCATCCGGGAGACGCGTCCCCACTGTCAGAACGAACACGTCCCTCCAATGACTTGAGCGTCCCCTCGGGATCGTCCTGCTGGCTTTTCATGAAGAAGGGAGCACAAGGCACCTACGCGGCCATCGTTCGGCTTCCTGTGCTTTTCCGCCAGTAAGTCAGGGAGACGGAGGGACAGCGACAAGGGTGCCTCTCCCTCTTGCCATTGGGTCCCTTCTCTTCGCCGAAGCTCCAGTGAACTCCCTCGATCGGCAGCGACCACACTGCCAGGAAGCGGTGGTTTCAAGTGGACACCGTCGAGCCGGCCTCGTGCCCCTTGTCACTCACTCATCCGCCCGTCCATTCCGCAAACGCACGCTGAGCATGGGCGGGAGCCGGGCGCCTCACTGAGCGAGCGCACGGACAGAAGGCCCCGTCCTCGCGAAGCGCACGTCGTAGCAAAGAAACCGACACAGAACCGAAGGAACCAGTAAAACACGTGGCAGGACAGGAGCGCGGATCAGAGAGGGGGCGGGGCTTCGCTTTTACGCAGGGCGATCAAGACAGGACTCTGGAGAGCTATGGCTAAGGTTGAGGGGGGAGTGGGGTCGGGGTGTGGGGGGTGGGTGTGAGGGGGACCAATGGCTTCCCTGGGGGAGGAACGTCCCAGCAGAGGGAACGGCCAGTGCACTAGACCAGACGGCCCTGCATGTCCGACCCGGAGTCCCGGACGGTCTGGAGCAGAGCTGGGGTGGAGCAGCGGGACGTGGCCCCAGAGCCTTTCCGAGCCAGGAGGGACAGGGACTGGGGACAGTTACTAACCTGTGGTCCCCGCCAGCAGGATGCGGAGCTCGGCTGGAGAAACACCTTCTTGCTCTCGGCGGCTATCAGCGTGGCGGGGCTGCTCGCCTACCTCGTCCTCGGCCGAGCCGAGGTCCAGGACTGGGCCCGCGACGAGACGCCGACGCGCCTCTGACTGAGCCGACGGCGCCCCGGACCCCGCCGCCCGGCCACTCCGGCCCCTGGTGCTCAGCCCCGCGGACGCCCCCCCTTCGTGCTCGCTTGACGGACTGGCCCCTCCATCCGGACTGGCTTTGTCACCAGCATCTGCTCAGAGCCCTGGGCTGCGGAATTCTGGAGGCGCCACCTGGAGACTTTACGGGGAGGGGAGGCCCGTTCTTTAATGAGAAGCCCCTGGCCCGTTCTTTAATGAGAAGCTCAGGCGTGTCTGAACGTCCTTGCTCGCCCAGCACGTGGTTGGCCCCTGGCCCCCAGTTTCTGGCACAGAGCTCCTGAGACCCTCGTCATTTCCTGAGCGATGGTGAGAGAGAAGCATCTTTCTTTACGACACTCGGTCTTAGTGCCTGATCCCTGACATAAGAGCTCCCGAGAGCCTTGGAACCTCCAGAATGGACGGGCGGCTGGGGCCCCAGGGCGCTTCAGGGTGCGGGCTGGATGCCAGAGAGGCCAAGGCATGATTAGGGGGTTGGGACTTTTGGCCCCGCTGCCCCACCTTCTGGGAGGGAGAAGGGCTGGAGGCTGAGCTCTTCATCGGTGGCCAACGATTCAGTCGGTCAAGGCTATGCAATAAAACTTCAATTTACGAAACCCCTAAGTGACGGGGTTTGGGGAGCCCCCGGGTTGTGGCCATGTGGCGGTGTGGGGAGAGCGGCCCCCGAAGGCAGGGAAGGCGTCTCCCCCCACGCACCTCGCCGTGGGCAGACTACTCTCGATACATTTTTATAGAGAAATAAAACTCTATAATTTTCAACGCCAAAAATACCCGTACGGACCTTGTGAAACTGAGCCTCGTCTTCCGGTCACTTCGTCCGCACAGCGTGGTCACTATAGTATTGGCACCGTGTCGCCGGTTTGA
This sequence comes from Pteropus medius, assembly GCF_902729225.1. NCBI lineage: Eukaryota > Metazoa > Chordata > Mammalia > Chiroptera > Pteropodidae > Pteropus > Pteropus medius. The sequence continues at coordinate 540,382 of NW_024343159.1, read as the reverse complement.
AAGTGGCTGAGAGAGGAGATCTTGAACGTTCTCCTCGCAAGACATTTTTTGTAGCTATGTTTAAGATGACGACTTTGGCTAGACTGATCGTGATTATTTCACCGTGTACACAAAGATATCGCACACCGGAAACTAATGTTATATGTCAATTACACCTCAATGAAAGGGTTGAGGAGGAAGGGTGCAGTTCGTAATCTGACGAGCACAAACATCGTTGCAAGACCCTGAAGGAGAAGTAAATGGAAGAGCACCCCACATTCGTGGGGGTGGGGATCTGGCACCATTAGATTGGCAGTACCCCCGAAACTGAGGCGGCTCCGACACGGGCTCTGTCAGCTCCCCAGCTGATTTCTACGCAGAAGCTGACACGCCGGTCAACGCTCCGTGCAGAACCGTGAAGCACCCAGGACGGCCCAGAGTCTCGAGAAAAGGACAAAGCTGGAGGACTCACTTTTCCCGAGGACTCGCGCTGAAAGCTTTCTACAAAGCGGCGACGATCCAGGCGGCGTGTCGCCGACCCCAGGTTAGACATGTAGACCAGCGGGGCAGAATCAAGAGTCTAGAAATAAGCCAGCGTGTCTATGGTCCGATTTTTGACAAGGATACGAGGCCATTCGAGGGGCGGAAAGAACAGTCTTTTTTAAACAAATGGTGCTGAGAAAACTGGATCGTCGATGCTAAAGAATAAACTTGGACCTTTAGCTCACCCCACGTCCAAGAATTAAAACTAGAACGGACCCCGCGCCGTCGGGTTGAAATGGAGGTACAGGTGGAAGTCGTGGTGTCAGTGGAAAGGCGGGTAGAGAGGTGAGCGATAGGGAGGTGACGTGTGGATAGACACAGAGTCTCTGATTTTGTCTCCCCGAAGGGCCTAGGAGCGGGGGGCCGGCAGCAGGCGCAAACACCCTTAGCATTGACGTTCTGGCTTCTAAGTATTTTTCTCAAACAGTAAGAGGAACCGGGGAAAATACAAGATGTGCTCAGCACGTCAGGAAACACTCAAAGAAACACAAGGAACCTCTCGCTGGCCAGATCCGAGACCCGTCGAGCAACAAAGCAAGTAACAGAAACCAATAAATAAAATACGAAGCCAAGAATCCGCCCGGAAATAAAGAAGGGAGCGAACAAATGAGGTGTGACCTGGCCCAGCCCGCAGCCCCAGAGGACCTTCCCTCGTTCCAGCGGGAAAAGGAGAAACTGTGCTGAGGAAAAAGTCGACAGACACCCCTGATTTAATCTTTTATCTTGAAAACGGTTCAGTTCATTCAAACGGTTGTGCCTCATTTCGGAAGGCGGGTGAAGCGGGTGAGCCCCCAAACGTAGGCCTCAAGGTCCAAGCAATCAGCTGTGTAGGAAGAGCCAGCCCTACGGGAAAACTAAGCTTTGTAACTGCAGCAGACACATTTATAGCCGTTTCTGAGCCTAGGAGCTTTCTAGACGTTGGACTCGAAGCACCTTTTGCAGTTTGAAACGTCTCTGACGATGTCGCTGGGTTCTGGGTGGCCCAGACAACAGCAGTCACAGCGATTTAAATGAGTTGTCGTCGTGATGTCTCTGGAGTTTGTATGGCGTTGTCTAGCTTTGATTTGCAAGGGCGTCAGAAACAAGGGCGTTTTCAGTCCTCAGCGATTCCAAATCAAAAGGATGAGAGGAAATGGAAAACGTTATTCTGGGGAGCCATAGCCAGAGTTTGGGGGGTGGACGGGGACCAGAAGAACTTGAGAACCAGTTCAGTTTTCAGGCGGATAACAAAATCTCAAAAACAATGAACGGCACTAGAATCTGAAATCCACAAGTACGTGCTACAGTTTCTACGGAAACTTAATTTATTTCTGTAATATCGTCTCCATTGGTATCAGCATAACCATCGTGACACTAATTTGCTTGCAAATTGTTAAGTTTTAATACATTTGGCCTGATTATTTGCAGAAACGCAGCAAGAACAGCGATTGATTATATAGCCTCTTTTAAATCTGCTCTGCTGGGACCATTCATATGAAATTTCAGATTGAACTTTTAAAGGCCAGGCCAAGGACTTTCCATCAAACTGCCTGCAAGTCCTGTGGACTATTCATTTAACCAAAGTGACCAAGATTTTGCAGGCAAATATAGAAAATTAAATAGTCGTGAGCAAAACCAATCAACGACCTGAAAAATACAGGAAATTATCTTGACGAAACATAAAATCCTTGCTGTGGGTCCCCCCCTGCCCCCCCTCCCCAGCAGATTTAAGTAAAGAAAAAAATACTTTAATATAATCTCTTCTTGGGAGCAGACCAATAGCTCAAGAAAAGTCTGTCTTTCCAGTAGATGAAATCCAGTGAAGCAGCCCTTTTCCCGCGGGAAATGTGAATCTGGGAGTCGGTTTCCTTGGCCGGGGTGCACGACGGGGCCGGGGGACCTTCCCAGCAAGGCTGTGCGGGGTCCCTGTGGCAGTGTCCCCTGTAGGGCGCACGGTCTCCGGGCTGGAGCTCCCGAGGTGGACGGTCACTCTCTTCGTCCAGAGCAATGATCATAAAATGGAAAAGGCTGAGAATTTTACAAAATCAAGATTAAATTTCCCCTTAAGACGTACTTGTCAGAATCTCTCGGAAATTGTAACGCAACATCAGAATGTTCATTAATCACTGCGTGGGCACCAGTGAAAATGAATAGAAATGACAACAACACAGAACTCTAGTGTGACTTCTCATACACGGAAACAGACAAAATGCCTGGGGTCCGAACGACGTAACGGGCTTGTTGCCATGGCTCAAGGCTGCGGAATATTCCCTGGTGCTGTTATGTGCTTATCCGCAAGGTCAGCTGCAGTGACTTCTCCAGGGAAATATTTGCAATGAGCTCCCGTGTGTTCTACAACCGCTGGTTGTATTCTACTCACTCACACGGCATTTGTTAGCTAAGACTACGACACGTTTAGTTCCAGATCCAGATTTTTGCCATGTCCAGTCAGCAGCCTTGAGTACAAATGCACCTTGGTGAACTTCCGTACAGTTATGGCAACTCTTAGTCCTGGCAAGACTGAGTTAATCTCATTTCCGATTGTTGCTGTCAAATGTCCCTCCAGCCGTCACTCGGATCATTTTTGTCAGGAAATCTGCTAACTGGTTATTGTTGTTTAATGTGAAAAAATTTACTTCTGCATTAACGGGTTAGCCAGGAAACTTGCTACCTGAATTTACTGTTTGTACAACACCCCAGACCTTGCAATGCGCATGGCACCCGGGCCCCTTAGTTCACAGGGTTTGGACAAATGGGGACATTCTACATCTATCAATCCTCATTTACCCAGCAGCCGAAACATTTCCACAAAGAGACATTTCTCCTACTTATTTCCCACCGCCAAGGTCTAGAGCGGAAAGGCGTGATCTCGCGTTCTCGCTCGAGCTTAGACGGACCCTTGGTCTTCATTGCTTCCTCGAAAACCGTCCTGGGAAGAGTCGCCTTTAAGGTGCCTCTCACCAAACCCATTAGCAAGTCCACGCAGCTGCGGGCACCCCCGGGGGTCCTCGATCCCGCCCTTTACCCCCCTCCTCCGAGACGCCGCGTCGTCCCCACGTGCGTCAGGCGGCTGCCTTACCGTCAGAGGCGCGTGTGCTGTCTCTCCTTAGCCCAGTCCTGGATTTCCGCCTTCGCAAAGATCAGGTAGAGAATTAGGCTCGTCACGTTAATGGCTGCCATCAGGAAGAAGATTTTGAACCAGGAGGATTCCGGGTCCTGAGGGATGAGAGCACCGAGCGGTCACAGGCGATCGGACCCGCCTCTGGGCTTGTAGCGTTCCGCATCTAACATCGCCACAGGCTCGGCGCCGGGGACCCAGCACACGTGGGGAGAAACGCAGAGGGAGCAAAAAAGGCAAAATTTCACCCTGCGGAGAGAAGCTCCGTTTGTCTCTCTACGTTTCGCTCTACGTCGACGCGGCCACGAGTTTTCCTCCGTGGAGATGATGCTGTGATGTGCATCACGCTCCGGCCAGGAACGCGCTTGGCTTTTCACGCAGAAATGAACGATGCGGTCATTCGACGCGTGACGCCGCTGAGCTGGCTCCGGGCTCCCCCCGCCGCGCCCGGGGGCCTCTCTCCCTTCAGTTCTCTGGTGCTTCAGAGAAGACGCTCTCTGTATTTTGCAGGCTTTGTCGTTGTCTTTATTTAGAGACTTGGCCCAAATTCCTTACTCTGACATTGACAGTGGCTCCCGATTAGCGAGACTGAGAAGCCTCACCTAATTCTCTTTTGAGCTATGTTTAATCCGAATTTTTAATTTCAGTGTAATATTTTTCATGGCCGGAAGTTAGCTTCGCTTCTTTGTCAAGTCGGATGTTTCTCATATGCTCAATCCTCTCGTTTACAGCTTCTTTAAACCTAGGCCTATACTTGCAAGCTCCCCGAGTCTGTGGTTTTCAATCCTCACTCAACGTGACGCCGTAGACCTTCGAGCGTTTCATGATTTTTGATTACTCGTGAAGCCACATTCACTGACACTCGATGTGTCAGGAAACCCTACAGTGTGAGTTTAGGCTGAGTTTCTCCCGAAAAATGTTATTTGCGTCTACTGGGCATCTGAGGCCACTTAAAGCCCCGTTCCCGGCTCAGGGCGTCCGGAGCCAGCGGAGCTTGAATTGGGGGCTGAAACCCTCGTGGAGACTGGCCTCTGGCCTCGGACGCCCAGAACAGCGCTGCTCAGCGCCTCCTCCCCCGCAACGCTGAGTCTGAGACAGGCGGGGGTCCCTGCTGGGCGCGGACACGGTCCCTCCTGGCCTTTGGAAGTCAGTGGAGGGGTCGGCTCTCCGGATGGGGGTGGGGAGCTATGTGTCGGGGCGGGGGGGGGGAGGTGCCACACTCTGGCCCCCGGGGTGCTCCCTCCCTCTAACCGGCGCAGAGGGGTCCTGCCTTTCCTGGGCGTGGACGCGGACCCCGAGCACGGACGCGGACCCCAGACACAGACGCTTCCCCTCTGGGAAGTCAAACTGCGTCTCGCAGCCCAAGTCAGGGCCGAGGGGCAGCTGGAGGGGCCACCTGCTCATGGCGTCTCTCAGCCCTCGCCGGTCATGCAGACAGACCGGCCTGTGCGTGCGCCACGGGGCGCTCGCGGTGGGAGTGCGTGTCCCCTGGCGGCTACAGGCTCGAACCAGCGTCTCCGAGCCGACTCTCCTTCCGTGGGGCGTCGTGGCTCATCCCCCTCTCGTCCATTCTAAGGGAAGCCGCCGTTCGGCCAGGGTGGGTGAGGAACCCCCGTCTGGACGCTCCTTACCTGGTCAAGGATTATTCCAGTCACGGTGGTGGAGATTAGTCCTCCCGTCATTCCAATCAGAATGGTCATGCCTTTAAGGAAGCCGTAGTATCTGCACGAGAGAAGGACAATCCACAGGCGGAAAGTTGTTTTCAGTCCCAGACCCCACTGGACTTAAGACGACGTTTAAGAAAGAGGACTGTCGACTCCCGAACTTCCCGTTCCGACTTCTCAGATGCCATTAAAACATCGGAAAAGGTCTGCGGTGACAACAACGCCCTAGCTGCACTGCGGAGTCGACACGGCGGCTTCCGAGTCAACGACATTAAGCTACTGAGAACCGAGGTGACCTTGGGTGACCTAAATGCAGCCGAGAGGTCCAGAAGGGGATGCACGCTGGTGGCAGGGGCTGCCGGAGGGTGACAACAAAATTGAAGGACGGTTCGCCTGCTCCAGCCCTCCTGTCCCCAAGTGCTGGCCCCGGGGGTCACCCGCAACTCTCGGGCAAGGAAACCAGACGCCTGGCTCAGAAGGAACCGGGGCAGGCCGATCCCACGCCTGGGTGGGATGTGAGTTCCAAGGCAGGCGTCACGCGGAGAGCCACGGAGAAAGCGGGCCTGAGCCCACGAGCCAGAGAGAACAGGACGGCACCCTCGGGCAGCAGAGCTGGCGCCGGCCCAGAACCTGGTTCTGGGCGCAGCATCTCTGCCTTGCCGTCCACGAGGAAGGGCGCGCTGCGTGCTCGCCCCCCGGGCCTGTCCCAGCTCCTCTGCCTCACGTGGCGGGTGTGGGAGGGAGGTGTAGTCTGTGTCCAAGGCGTGGGCCTCTCGTCCGAGAGCGGTCGCATCTGGGCCTAGGGCCCGGGCCTTGCGCTGTATGCAGTCGCCGGTAAAAATGTGAGTTGTCCGTGTGTGTGTGTGTGTGTGGGGGGGGGGGGGTTGAGGGCGTCCTCCCGGCTGGAGACATTACTCCAGCGTGCATTTACGGTCCTGAGTGGCCGCGGCGTGGACCGGGGCGGAGGCCGTCCGCCGTCCCCGGCGGCCGTGGCTCCGTTGTCACGTCAGCGATGGAGTCTTGGGGCCCACTTATGCCTTCGTGAGCCTATCCCCCATAAAAGTGTTAAAAGTCGTGTTTTATGACTGTGGGTTTCTGCGAGGCAAGAGACTTTCCAATTTCATCTAAATTTTCAGGTTTTTTGGCATGAAGTCGTCCGTCACATTCTGTTACTTTCTTTATGATGTGCTAAGACATCACGATGCGCCCATTTTCGTTACCGATATTGATCATTTTTTCTCTATTTTTCTGGACCAATCTTCATTTTATAAATTGTATTACTTTTCAAAGAACCAACTCCTGACATTGTTGCTTTTACATATCATTTTTTTGTCCTGATCTTTATAATTTCCTCTAGTTTCTTTGGGTTTAATTTGGCGCTTTTTTTCCTAGCTCCTTGAGGTAGAAACTTTGATGATTGATTTTTAGACTTGTCTTTCAACGTATATGTTTAAAGCTATACATTAAATAAATAAATAAATAAATAAATGATTTGTTTAAATTAGTTTCGGATACACAGTACGTTGATTAGATATCTATGTGGTTCATAAAACGATCCCCCCATTTGCTCCCTCCCTCCCTGGCCCTCCACCTGCCATCATATCAATGCTGACTGCATTCCCTCTGCCATCTATATGGTTTTACGAACTATATAGCTGTCTAACCAGTGTACTGTATACTTGATACCAATTTAAAAAAAACAAAGAATCCCGAGGGCCCTGACAGGTCCTCTGAGGTCACTTGGCCACCACAAGATGGAGCAGTTCCCTCGTCTGGGGCGACGGGCACCAGGCGGGAGCTTCGTGCGCTGTGCCCCGTCTGACGGGGGCGCTGTTGGGATGCTCGGGAATTTCTGGACGGCCGTGGGCTCTGAGACTGCTCGCCCTTACGCCGCAGCAGCCCGCGGCGGCACGGTGAAGCGCACGTCACCGCCGAAGGAGACGGGCGATTCTATTGATCTTATGCTTTGGACTTCACAGGACCCGAATGAGATTTGGCGGCATGAACCACGGTTCCATCCCACGTGGAGGGAAATCAAGGGCACGCGCTCTGCCCAGCCCTCAAAAGTAATTCAGAGCCATCAAAGCCTGTTTCGCGGTCCGCCTTGCAGCCTGTCCAGGGGGACAACGGTCCTTGTCGGTGCGTCTCGGAGCATCTCTGGCCCCCGTGCTCCTCTGCTCCCTCACCCCCCGCAGAGAGGTGGCAGCTCCGAGGGCTCCTGTCGCTCAGTCTCGTCTCCCAGACCGTGCGCCCCGCCTTCCTCCTTCCAGACGCTCTCTACTGGCCCCTCTGTCCTGCTCGAACAAGCGTAAGCCCTTGTCCAATTCTCAGTTCTAGCAAAGACCGCTCTCGCCTCAGCGGACAGTGTAGCAACGCGTCCCCAGGGAGCTCCCTTGAATAGGCAAAGGGAGATGGGGACGATCTCGCTTACCGAAGTTTTGTCTCCACCCCATTAGTAGAAAAATAACTTCCACAACATCAATCGACGTGGTTGAGCTATTACATGCATTCGCCCTAAAGACTGGGGACGAACTAGCTTCAGAGACCCAGCATTTCCCCAAATAGTCTACTGGCTCTACAGAATTACCTGGCTGACCTGGACGCTGAGCCCACTGGAACGACGCAACTCAGGCACGTCCTGGGCCGCCCAGGCCATTGCTGGCTCAGGCCGTTCCCACCCTGCTGACCAGGAGCTGGCAGTCGGCACCAGGGAGCGGGTGACGGCAGCCGGTCAGTCTGGGGGGCAGATGTGCCTGGGCGCGGACGCTGCCCCCGTGGCTAACTCAGTGCGCATCGCTGCCAGGACGGCCGATCGTCCCCTCACCCGCACCGCGTGGACGATTTCGCATCTCCCTGGGGCGCGACGGGCACGCGGGAAGGGAGCCACTTACGATTTCTCCTGCTGATTTCTGCACACTGTCTCGACCCACCCGATTCTCAAAGTGCGCGCGGCTCGGTCGCTACTGTGCCTTCTACACCCACCGACCCTTCTGTGTCTTCGCACAGTTCCAAGCAGTCGGAACAGCCGCGGGCATTTTGAGGAGGGTCTCGGAGCCGAACAGCTTGGCGGGTGCGTGGCTCGCCGGAGCGGACCCGCTGGGCGAGATTCTTTGCGGAACCGTGACCGAGTGGGTCGCTCTTGGCTGACTTTGCCCGTCTAACCCGGGGCGCGGCCTTCCACAGCTCCGGAGAATTCTGTTCACATTGGATCTACGTCCTCCCCATCGAGGCCAATGCCAACAGCGCCCCCCGGAGTTGTGCAAGTGGCACGGCTGCTCCCTTGGTTACACTCATTGCTAAAAAAGGCACAATGTAGTAAAGAGAGCAAGGTTTTTTTTTTTTGTTTTTTGTTTGCCAAACGGATCCGGATTAAAAGCCTAGGTAAGATCTCAGACCTCAGCCTCCTCGGCTGACAGGTAAGTATCTGAAGCTCAGTTTCCTTAGCTATAAAACAAGCGTTGCTGGCTGACAGTCAGCGGGACGTAAATATGCAGTAAGTGAACGACTAACCCTCCACAGCGCCAGAACATGTGGCCAGCTGGCCGCGGTGGACATCTTCAAACACCCTCGAGAGCCTGGGAGGACGAGGCTGTGGACGCCCTACCTGGGAGCGATATCCAGCGGATTTATTAGCATTCCAACGGTGCAGAAGCTTGTCGTCGCATTGGTGAGGACCAGGAAGACCACGACGCTCTGGATGCTGGAGCCCGCGGAGGCCAGGCACACGCTGAAGACGGCGGGCAGGAGGAGCCCTGCAGAGGGGCCCAGGCGGCCGGTCAGCTGCTTCCCGCGGGCAGGCGGCACAGCCCAGGGCTCGCCACCGTCCCGGCTCACTCACCCAGCGTGGTGAAGAGCTTCCGCACCGTGAGCATGCTGAGAATGTTCCTGGCCAGGAAGCAGTCCGCCATGGGCCCTGACAGGAAGCTGAGGATCCAGGCAAACAAGTAGGGGAGGGCAGACAGCATCCCATTCTGGGGAGGGAAGGGACCGTGAGACCGCAGGCGCGCGGGGGGCCACCTGCCGCCAGAGCCTGACATTCCTGCCGTGGCCCTGGGTGCCCTTGGCGCACGGCCCCACGGGGCTGCTGGGCCCGGGCCGCCCAGAAGGAAGAGGAAGACGGTTCTGAGTCAGACACAGCTGTCACCTGTCCAGTTTTCTGTTTTCAGTACCGAGGGACCTGGCAGGGCTGGACGGTCAGAGCGAAGCCACACAGAGGACGGGAGGCACTGGCCCGGGGGCCACACAGACCATAGTGACAGCGGCAGACGCTGCCACGTGCTCGCCTGGGCCAGCTCCTGCTAACCTTGCAGGGACCCACGGCCTCACGGGCGACGAAGCTGAGCGGGAAAGGGCTCAGGTGGCCTCACCCGGACGCCGGGCCGGGCCAGTGACTGGACTTCGCTGCGGACCCCATGGGACAAGCCCAGGCTCCATCTCTCAAGGAGTTTTTATCCTGGTCATTGTGACATCAAACAGCAGAAGGTTCCAGGCAACAGTGACTCTCCGAGTCGGTGGGCTGCGGGGGGTGGGTCCGCCCCAGGGCTCACTGCCACGCCCCAGAGGACGGTTGGGGCGAGTGGGGCGGGGAACAGGGCTTGGCCGGGTGGCTTTCAGGAAAGGGCCCCAGTTCCCTGGGATGACGACAGTGCTGAGCCTCGAGGGACAGACGAGGGCGCTCGATCCCACAGCGAGAGCCAGGCGGGGAACTGTGGGGTAGGGGGTGCGTGCGTGTCGCTGGGGGCCGGGCCCGGACCCCGGCTCCGGGCACCGCGGTGGAGGCGAAGACAGGGGCGCCTCACCTCCTGCACTTCGGTGTGGAGGCTGGAGCTGATGAACATCGGCGAGTAGAAGATTATGATGCGCATCATCCAGAAGTAGGCGAAGGAGGTGAGGGAAATCACCCAGACCGGAAGGGACCGCAGCATGGCCCTGATGGGCAGCGTGTGACCGCTGGAGCTGACCTGGAAGGGAGCGCACCGGTCACCCACACGTGGGGCGCAGGCGGCCGCCGGGCGTGGGCTCTGGGGGATGCGCCTCACCTGGCCTGCGAGGGAGGCTGTGATGAAGTCCCGCTCGGCGACGCTGATGCACGGGTGAGCCTCGGGGTTGTCGTGGTACAGAGCGAACCAGACGAGGCTCAGGGCGCAGCCGCAGGCGCCTGTGGAGGGGGCCGCGTCAGCACCAGGCGCTTCTGCCCGTGCCGCGCCCCCGCCCCCCGCATCGGCGTGGTGGCCCGGCCGCCTCGCTGTCCTGGAGCGCTGTGGCCGCTCCGTGCCCATGGCTGCTGCTCCTCGTGGAACGAGCTCACGGGGGTGGCGGCCAGCCCTTGGCCCGGCCCGGGCCCCAGCCCCGGCCCCCTACCCTCCTCTCGGCCACTGGGCCTCCCTGTGCGTCCCGCGGGGTCTCCACTGCTCTGCCCCGGGCACAGCACCACGAGCCGCGGCGGGCGTGACCATCGCCTGGCTTGGGGAGCTGGGCCGTGGCCATGATCCTGATGAGCAGCCCAGGCCCCGGGGGCGTCCGAGCCTGCAGGCGTTTGCCACACTAACTGTTACGTCTCTGAGGGTTTCTGTGTTAACGACCGTGTGGCGTTCCGGTCGGTCTTCCCAAAGCGGGCTCGCTCATTTGCCAAATGCCGATTCGGTGCCTACTCTGTGCCAGGCACGACTCTCGGTCCTGGGGGCACAGCAGTGGCCGACACACGCGGACGGCCCTGCCTGCACGGGACTGACTTTCTGGCAGCTGAGAGACGGACAGTGGAACATGAGTAAGGAAAAGGGGTTGAGTGTCAGTGACGGGAGCTGCGGAGGGAAGCGAGGTGGGTGTCGCGCGGGCACACGGCGTGGGGCGAGGATGCTCCAGGCAGAGGGGGCAGGACGTGCGAGGCCCGAGCTCCGAGGCCAGTGGGACCGGGGAGGGGCCACGGGGACGGCGGAATGGGCCAGAGGTGACAGGACCAGACCACGGGGAAGCCCGGAGCTGCCGCGAGATCTTAGATCTTAACTCACACTTTAAACAACACCGGACAATATTTCGACAATTACTATTTCCACCTCGTTCTGTGACCTGAGGCCCCAATCCCAGCCAAAACGCAGTGGAGAGGCGCTCGCTCCTGACACACACACGTGAAACACACACATTCCTTTATGTCACGCTACTCGACTTGTCCCTCTAGGCCCACTCTCTAGCCTCTTCTGCCTTGGCCACAGAGGCCGCCCCGAGCGGCCACCGACAGGCCCAGGCCCTCTGCTTCCCACAGGGATTTGTGGGAGCAGAGACGAGCCAGGTGTCCCCCCTCCTGGTCGTCAGCCTCCAGCGGCGCCCCAGTCTGCGTGGCCTCTAATGACACATCACGAGCCCCCCCAAGGCAGCCTCTCTCCTGAGGGGCCCCCTCTGGCCCGGGGGTGGGACGCGCTTCCTCCTGCCGGCCCCGCGGTTCTGCCAGGCGTCCCGGAGGATTCTGCGGCTCTCTCCAGAGGCAAACGAGGCCCCTTTGAACGAGGCCCCCTTGAGCTTCCTCGCCTACGAGATGGCAGAGCGACTCCCGTCCGCAGCCCCTCACCCACACGCGTCTGAGACCCGGGCACGAAGGTCAGAAGCGGCTTTGTAACCCGTTGGGAAGCCCTGACCCTGCGCACCTTTGAATTTATTCCAACGTGTGTTTCGCGTTTCGCTTCAGAGACGAAAGCGTTTGATGATGAGGCGCCACGGGTCACGCGCGGGGCGTCAAGTGGACAGTCCGCCCGTCGCGCTGTCCTCCGCCCCCGCGTGCCCCCTGTCCCACGCGCATCGCCTGGGGCGATGGCCCACGGCGTGCGTGGTGCTCGGCGTGACACTCACTCGCGGCCCGTAGCCAAGTGTTGACGCGTCCCTCCCCTTCACCGGCTCCTGACTTTAATACCCTCAGCTTCATAAAAGTGTCTTAATTTCGTTTTCATCTTTTTCTTAAATTCTGACTCACGACTGGGATTCATGGACAAAGACTCACCGAAAATGTAGAAGACCATGGGCCAGCCCAGCGACTGACAGATGAACCCGGTCAGCAGCAGGGCGATGAAGGGTCCCAGTACGCTCCCTAGACAGAGGGAGGGCGCGGTGGACAGACACGCTCGGTTGGAGGGGGCCCCAGGGCGCAGCAGTCTGGCCTCGCGGGGCCACGAGCAGCCGCCGGTGACACAGGCTCGTTCGCTGTGGCGCCGCCCATCAGGCAGAGGGCCACGAGCCGGCTCACTCTCTCTTCTGCTGTTTGGGACTGTCTGCCCCCCACGTGGCCCCCTCCCGCCGAAGTGGGGGTGCGGGAAGAGCCGTCTCTAGAGCCCTGCGGGTTCCTGGCTCGCGAGAGGTGGCGGTCACGCCGGTGGCGTCAGATGCCTCACCTGATATGCTCATGGAGGTCAGCCGGCCTTGCTCCAGGGGAGGCGCCCACTTGACCCAGATCACGTGCTGGGCAGTCAGCGTGGTCCCCTGCGGGAGAGGGGACAGAGTGGTTGGTCTGCTGCGCTCTGCACGGTCACGCCCCGCCCCGTGGCGCCCCCACACCCACCTGACCCAGTCCCTGGAGGGCGCGGCAGGCCATGAGGAAGGCCTCCCCCGCCGTGGCTGCCAGGGGCGTGAGCAGGGTGAGCAGGGAGCTGAGCAGCAGCGAGCAGCCGATCATTTTCCTGATGGAGAAGATGCCGGACAGGTAGCCGGCGGGGATCTGGGCGATGAGCAGGCCGTACATGATGGAGCTCAGGATGACTCCCTGGGTTTTGAGGCTCCAGTTGTACTGGGGGTTCTGAGAGGAGAGAGAGGGCGGCGCCGTCACCCCGGCTGCTCGTGGCCTCCGGGCTCGCCCACGCGGAGCGGCACGCGGGACCCAGACTCAGCCGGGGGCCCCGCTCCCTCCCCGCACCGTCATCTTCCGAGGGTGACCCCATCCTCCGCCGGCCTCTGCAGCTTTATAGCTGGAAGTTGGCGCTTTTTTACCCCCTTCGGCCATGTCTGTCCCCCGCCCCCAACTACACCTCTGGCCATGGCATCGGTTGTTTCCAGGCGCCCAGTGCTGTTGTTGGTTTGTTGAGATTCCACGCAGAAGAGCAGAGTGTTGAGCTGATTCATTGCACTTCGCACGATGCCCTCGAGGTCTATACAAACGATTTTGTTCCATGCGGCTGGATTCTGTTCCACGTCTCCTTCCGACGTGTCACGTTTTCGCAGTCGGTCACTGTCTGGGCTGCTCCGTATCTCGGCCGTCGTGGGCGACACTGCAGTGGACGTGGGGGTGCACCCATCTTTTTGAGTGAGTGACGCTGTCTTCTTTGGGTAAATTCCCAGGAGAGGCATTGCTAGCTCCTGAGGAAGTCCCGTTCGTGGTTTTTGGAGGAACCTCCACGCGGCTTTCCACGGCGGCCTCGGCAGCCCACGTTCCCACCGGCCGTGCGCAAGGGACCCGCCCCCCGCAGCCGGACGGCCCTGTGGAGGGGACGCCCCCCCACGTGCGCCCCCTTTGTCCTCAACTTCCCCTTCTCTCCTTCGCTCCGAGACCCTTCCCGTGCCGTCTGTGCTTCTAGTTCCTCTTATTTTCCCCCTAAAACGTGCGACTCCGTTTGATCCCAGCTCCGTTCCGGGTTCTGTCGCTTTCCCTGTGTTTCGCTCACTCGCTGTCGGCGCATCTCCTGTTTGGCCACGTCCGCTCCAAGCGCCTGCGCGCGTGGGCTGCCCCGTGGTGGCCCCGTGGTGGCCCTTCCCTGGCTCCACGGCTTTGCTGGTTTTCAGGTTGATTTTGAAATTTCAGGTTACGGTCTAGACCCGCTTCGCGGCAAGGGTTTTCCAGGGAGGTTTCATATTTTAGAATAATCACGTGCTCCGTGTCTTCAATTTTTGTCTCGTACCTTTGTGACAGCGGCAAACCGAACTCCTTTTCCATGGCTCGCAGGCGAAGGGGATGAGCATCCCTGGGCACAGGGGTGGCTGTGACGGGGGTAAACATGCCAGGGACGCGCCGCAGCCCCACGTGGCTCAGGCCACGTCGAAGGACCTGAAACTCGGCCCCCGTGGGCAGCTGGTTTTCTAGAAGATGGGGTTCTCAGTATTTAACCCCCAACGGTGGGATAATACAAATATTGAAGTGTGTAATTCACACGCAATTTTTTCTTTTTAATAAAATAGAGTTTAACAGATGTTAAATGTAAGTCGATAAACTTTCGGCTCTGGGTTCACCCGTGACGCCTTCGCCACGATCGCGATGACGGACCCATCCCCGCCCCCCGCCCCCCGCCCGCGACCTGCTGCCCATCACGATAACTTGGTTTTGATTTCCTACAAGTTTTATAGAAACAGAGTCACATGATATACACTCGTTTCCCTCTGGCTTTCTCCACTGGACGGAATCGGTTCGCGTTGCATCCGAGTTGTTCTGCGTGTCAGTGGTTCATTCCTTTTCAGTGCCAAGGAGCGCTCCATTTTATGGATGGTCCACTGTCCGCGCCTCTTTCTCCTGCTGATGAACATTTCGGCCGTTGCAGACAAAGCCGCTCTGCGCGTCGACACACCGGTCCTCGCACGGGCACGCGCCTTCCTCCCTCCCGAGTGAAGGCCGCGCCGCGGCGTCTGGCCGGTGTGTGTCACGCGAGCGCCTGTACCGTCTCTTCGCATAGAAGACTTCGCGCACGAAAGCCCTTCACAAATACCGAGGCACACGTCAGTCACGGGACACACTTAGATCCCTCCTGGCAAGGTGGATCCAGACTTGAGTGTTCTTCCTACTCATTCTCGTCATATCAATTATGATAACAGTCGATCTGTACACAAATTAGTTACGAGATAGGATTTCAAACGTACGACCGTGGCTGACATGTTAAATGTACCTTGACGCTGTCCAGGAGGTCCTCTGCGGAGGCGTTGGGGAGGCCGCGTGGCTCTGTTCTGTTCACCATGGCCAGCATGGTGAGGCTCAGACACACGTTCTGTGACACCGTGACAACGTTACATAAGTGCAGGAGGAGACACAACCCATAGCGGAGGGAACAAAATGTTGGACCTGGTGGGTAGAAGAGAAAGCGTCGATCGTCAACACGGCTGCCGTCAAAACGTCCTTTGAACTGCAGGGAGGGCCACTCAGCACTGTCATCAATTTGAAATTGGACTGGACTTTGCGGCCTTGGAGGTCATGACACAGTAGGAAGACGGGCAGCTGATATAATAACCCCACACGCCCCTAAAATAGAACCCCGACTGGAACGGCCCAGAAAATTAGGCCAGCCCCGCAAGTATTTTTGGCCCGTGCATATTTTAAAGGGACCGTTTCAAAACACCCTAGGTTATTCTTGGAAGTGAGTCTCCGTAATGAAAACAAAGAGTTCCACTCCAGGGCACGGCCTGACCCCCCGAACGCATCGGTTCTGGCTGAGGAACTCGGACGCACGCAGAAGCGGCGCCCGCAAAGTGCTCTGCACTCAAGGAAGCTCTGAGCTGGGGTGACCAGTGGCCCCTGGCATCCGGCCGGACGAGCTCATCACTGGAAGAAAGCGGGGAGTCCGGAGACTGATGCGCGAGCGAATGCGTTTCTGAACGAATGGACCAACGCAACTCGGTGGAAGAAAGCGACACACGGCCACTGCCCGGGAGAAACGGCAACGTGTGCCCACGAAAACGCTCTGCCGAACGCAGGCTTTTTTTTTTTTTTTTTAAATAGCGGACCGTTTGGGATGAGTCCACCGGCTGAGGCGTACGAACCCATTTCTCGGAAATCAAAAAGAGGGACAGAGCGACAGGCCCAACGATCTGGGCGAATCTGGGTAAATCCCTGCAGGAAGAGCTTCTGAATAAAGCTCGAGTTGAAACAGGACCCATGCAGGGAATTCTAGTCTGTTTGGCACCGAGTCACAGACGTGACGCTGAACTCAAGGACACCCCTAAACACATCTACCAGAAAGGAAGAGAACTCAGCGGTTAGGAAAGTTAACCAAGGAACGAACCCTAAGAACACGAAAGGAAGAAGATGTTCAGTATGAGGCAGAAATCAAGGGTGTAGACGTACATATAAAACTGTACGTGTTTATTATAAGCTTTGTATGCGTATGTGTTTTACACATTCACATCTAAGTTTGCACTTAGATAAAGCGGACAAGGTAAAAATATCAACACTGATACGAGAAGAAATAGAAAATTCAATAGACCACTAACCAACCCTTACGTCCATCGAAAGGTACGCGCTCCATGGCCCACCCTTCTTCTGGGAGTTGGTCCCCATCGTGTGGACAGAACCCTAAGCCCATAGTGGCGATCTCTCTGCCCCTCCAGGCCTTGCTCAGGATGAACTTTTGTGTAAAGAAACGTTTGTGTTCAGTGACTATTTGACTGTCAACGCCTGAGGACGCGGTGGTCAAAACACGCGTCCACCCCACTTGCATCCACGGACCCGTCTCCTTCTCCTCGAGACGCAGCAAAAACAATGCACCCCATTCCCACGTTTCCCACGCAGGGGTGAGCCGACAGCCATGAGCATCGCCCCAACTTGCGCGTGAGCGGCTGGGCACCACGACCCTCCCGTTTGGGGATTCTCCGGGGGACAATCGTGGCGGGGCTGCCTCTCTCACCCCCTTTCCCAAACACTTCTAAGCGCTTTGTACATTTTTATGGGAAAAGCCTCTCGCCTGGACTCGACAGTGTCCTATGAGGAAGAGCCAGCCGGCGTGAGGGGACAGAAAATGACAGCTACCTTTCTTGGGAGGGAACTGGTCATCCTTTGGGTCCCGTGACGTCTCTTCTTGCTGCATGGTCCGTTGTCCGCCCACTGCAAGTGCAACGCACAGCGAGGTCAGCACAGCCCCGGCCGGAGGGACCCGGCCCGGAGCCCCTGACCGAACGTGCGTCAGAGGAAACACATCGTCACACCAGCGCCCGCACGCCGACGTTTGTGTGCAACTTTTATGATTTTTCTGTCGTCGGTTAAAAATATACGGAAAACTTGAAAGCTATAGAAAACAGATGAAAAGCTCTGCCAACCCATAATTCTATACCCGGCGAGAGCCCCCTGGGAAGCGAAAGAGAGGCCAGGTCTTCACCCAGCAAACAAGAACTCGGGCTTCACTGCCAGCGGGAAGCTGGAAAGGGGTTCTCGACCCCCTGTGATCATGCGTGGGGACACCTGGGGATGCTGTTTGCCTCCGGACACACGCCCCACACAGACAGACACACACAGACACACGGACACACAGACACACACACACGCACATCACAAACACGCTCGTGCAACCCTCCCCCACGCGACAGACTCGGCACATCCCTCCCGGATTCACGGGCACCATCACCACGCACCACACACTTCTCTCCCCTCGTCCATCCACATGACAGTCCACCTCACGCTCATCCTGGAAAACGTGTTCTGTTTTCTTTCCTTGCGGGAAAACCCGGGGCAATAGACTCCAATAGACTTCCTCCCCTAAGTTTCCAAGGATAGCTAAGAACCTTCGATAAGGTCTCTAACGAGGAGATACGGCCCCTCGTCACCGTCACCGAGGCTCTTTTCGTCACGGAAGCGCGAGACTTACCGACTCAGGGCAGAAAGGTGACCCCCCTGCAACCCCCGCCCGGGACAGACTTTTCCTTCCGACTTCGGAAAACTGCTGCGTTTCTGGATTTACTAATTTTAGCCCCATCAACCCTTCACCAAAGCCTTTGACCTCACCGCGCCAACATTTAAATTTAATTTTTAACTTCCCTTTCACCCTTGAATCCTCAGGGGAGTCTTAAAGTCATCCATGGCCAGTAACTTCATGGCCGTGACAGAGGCAGGACCTGCCCATGTGCTCCTTCGACTGAGGATGGCCAGGGGCGTGCAGCCCCACTGCGGCAGGAAGGCTGTAGACGCCCCACAAACGTCCCGTTAGCTTTTTCTCCCTCCCCTCCTCTTCCCGTCCCTTCTCTCTCTCCTGCAAAGGTCACGTCTGTCGTCCCTTCCAGCTGCCCGGAGAGAGGCACATTTTAGTAAAGCCTGTCCTCCGAGGGGCGTGACCTCCCTGGTGGCCTTGATGACGGCCGTGAGGGCTCTTGGTCCATGAGGGCTCTTGGTCCGGCCACCATGCGCGGCAGGGCCTGGGGGGGCTCTCCCTGGGGACTAGTGGAAGGAGACCTGTCATCCCACCGGGACACGGGGCCCCTAAGCCAGCGACTGCGCTGTAGCTGGTCTCTGCCCTGCTTAGGCACCTTTCATTTCGGCTGTGCTTCTAAAGAGCGTGACACACGCTGCGGGCCGGATGCTCTGCAAACCGACCCCATTACGTGCTCCCCCAAGACGCATCGCGAACCTTCCACCTATTCGCCCGGGAGCCCTGGACGTCTTGTACGGTCAGCAGATTTTCTTCGGAGGTTCGGGTTCTGCTGGTTCTGAGCGTGTGGTTTTTCCAGGATGTTTGACACCAAGGCCGACGATTCCTGGCATTTTCTGGGTCGAGGGCCCCGTCACTGGCCGGAAGCCCCTGGTCAGCCGTTGGCCACGGTGTGTCGTGAGTGGACAGCTTTCCGTCTGGCTCCGGGTCGGCTCCCCATGGAGGGAACCAGCTTTCTGCTGCTGGGCCCGGGGCGCTGTGTGGCTCCTGGATTCCACGCCGGGATTCTGTGCTTTTTTTTTTTTTTTAATTATGTTTTTTAAATTTAACATTTTGTTATGGAAATTTACAAACATATAAAAAAGTAGAACGGTCTCGTTTAGCCACGTACCCGTTACCGGTATTTGGCCACTTGCATTTCCACGTGCCCAGTGGTGGTTTCCTGGAGTATTTTTTTATTATTATTTATTATTTTTATTATTATTAATTATTTTTTACGCCCACCCGGTCTTCCCAGGCGGTCTCCCATCCAAGTACTAACCAGGCCCGACCCTGCTTAGCTTCCGAGATCAGACGGGATCGGGCTTGTTCAGGGTGGTGTGACCATAGACCATGGACCGTGGCTCCACTGGGGCGTGAACCCAGGACCTTCTGCGTGTAAAGCTGACGTGCTGACCGCTGCACTGTGGAGCCACATCCCTGGGGTGTTTTAAAGTAAACACAGTGGAATAAATCTTGATCAGGAAACCGCCATTCGAGCAGCATGCCGGCCTGCTCACACCGGGGTCCGGACACGAGATTAAGCACCCAGGCTCGGGGTTTCTCCCCGGCTCCCAGTTGGCATTTCCTGGGGGCACCTTTTAAAATAACTACCTAGAGCTGAGGCCGGGAAGAGTCAGCGCCCTCCGGCCGAGCCGTCTCCTCAGTGACAGATGCTTCTGCCCTGCTCTGTCCCCTCCCTGGTGACCTGGGACGGAGGAATGCCGCCCCCACCCCCGGCCCTGCTCATTCTTGGGATCTGTAAGTAATAAATTCCGCGATGTTACTCCCTGTGCGTGGCCGTGGCGACGGCACCTTCCACCGACGCGGCCCAGGGTTTCTGCTGCTCCAGGCTGGAGCTTGGAGCTGAGCGAGGCCCCCGCTCACGCCTCCTTGTCCGGCCCTCGTCATCGGCACAGTCAACCCGATGCAGAGCGGGCCCTTCCCGGTCCAGCTCCAGACACGTGTGCCACCTGGACAGCCGTGTGGCCGCAGGCAAGGACAGGCCACCCAGCCACGCCGGGCCTGGACCTCTGGGCCACAGAAACTGCAGCAAAATGAACGAGTGTCACTTTAGGCCATTAGGTTTGTGGCCATATGCTTGCAGGAATATAAAATGGATACAGCTGGCAAAAAGTAATGCAGACCAGCTGACTGTCTTAACAGAGCACAGGAGCATCGGTCTGGAGGGGGGGCAGGCCTGGGGAGACAGTGGCATAGTAATAAAGCAGCGAAACGCGTCACGAGGATAGAATGACAAGACACCACTGTATGGAAGAGGGAAGCAGCAGGAGAAGCCAAGGAACCACAGAAAAACACCCAGAAGAAACGCGCCGTGAGGAAAGGGCCTCGCGGCCCCGGACGCAGGATGGCCGGGTCGCCCGGGAAGCGGCCTGGGACCGGCAGGTGGGGACCGATGCCAGAGCGGCGCCTCACGTGCTGAGTCGGACGGAAGTCGCGGCGGGCGGCGTTTGGTCCAGTCGGAGCCGCCATCGACTTTAAGATGCTACGTTGCGTCCCACTGAAAGCCAGCTGATCGGCTGATCCACAAATCAAACTCTGAAGCGGCACTGAGTCCCTGACTCGCTCCCCGCAGGCGCCGTCCGGGCTCAGCTGCTGGCCGTGCGACCTCCCCGGCCCTAGGCCATCACCCTTGATTTCTTCCTTCCACCTGCCACGTCCGGTCTGTGAGAACACGCTCCTCCACCCCCGTCTCCCCGAGGCCACTGCCGTCTGCTGTTCGCCGCGTCTTCCGTGCGCGTCTGGCCACCGGCACAGCTGGCCCGGGTTCGTGTGACAGCCTCCAGCTGGCCCGCCGGCTCTCCCCTCGAGCAGGAAGGCAGCTGGTGCCCGTCCTCGCCCCACACGTTAGGGCACCCTCCTGCTCGAAGTCCTCCACACGCTTCACTTGCGCCCAGATACAAACGAAGGTCTCCGGAAAAGTACAAAAATCGAAACCAACAAACAGAAAACCCCCGAGGTTTCTGTCGTGGCCAATGGAAACGAAATATCTATAACTTGCTTTGGAATTTTTCACTTCTTAGGCATAAACCCCGAGGAAGTAATAATACCAGCTGCGGACGAACATTACGTTAAAGGATGTTCACATGTATATTACACACCTGTCGTGAAATACACATATATTCTACCTCTCTACTCTCTGCCTCGTTCAGGTGATGGGGCCTTCACGTTTTCACTCACGCTTTTTAGTCAATACGAGAAAACCTGGCACTGGGAGGGGGGAGCGTATAAATACTGTCATTTGTGGCACAAACAGGACCCTGAGGCCCCTTGCCGTCGACCCCCGGGGAAGCGACTCACCGACTCGGCGCTGGGCAGAGGGACGTGCGGTCTCGGCCTCCTCTCCCTCGCTCTTGCTTCAGCGGCTGCCCCTGGGCGGCAGGGGACCCTTTGCCACCGCGGCCCGAATGGCTAATCATTAATGGGACCCTCTGGGGGCGTCTGTCGTCAGAAGCGCCCGGGGTGAGAGGGAGGTTTGGCACCCGGCGCCCTCCGCAGCCCCTCCTGCTTCTCCGCTGACGTGAGCATCTCGATCTTTCTCGTCAGCTGCGTCTCGTTTCTTCGAAGCCCCAGGTGCGTCCCGCTGTCCTAAAGACGGAAGCCGCTGGCTGTTCTGCCAGCGTGATGGGTTCGTTCGGGAACAGCAGCGCGTCGCAGCCGAGGACGAGCACGTCCCGGCAAAGCCTGCGAGCCGCTCCAACGAGCGAAGGGGCGGGGCGCCACGTCACGGAGGTCAGGGAGGGGACGTGCCACGTGGCCGAGCCCCGGGGAGCAGGGGGCCTGTGGTGGGGGGGGGGACTGACGAGGCTCCCTGCTGGGCCCCGACCGCCCCGGGGGCCCCCGGCCGCCCACACGGGTCTCTGGCTCACGCGCCCACACTCGTTCCTGCTTCGTCTTGTGGTGTCTTTAGTGACTTCGGTTCTGTTTCTAAAGGGTTAAAAAAAGAGAATATTATAATTAAATGCAGACTTGTTTTTCCGTGTGATTTTTGTGTTTTTCCCTTTGCAGTTTTGCTGGTTTTTCCATCTTCGAAGCACATGAACTGCAGTGTCATGGCTGAACTCGAACGTCGCTGTGCCGCTTCCCCTCGCCCTTCTCACACGAGGTGTCTGCGTGTTCCCCTGTTTCGACCATCCGCAAGTGTGTTCAAGACATGCGTGCCCGCTGTCACGCAGCGCGGACCGTTCTGGAACTCATGGCATGACCTCGGGGGCCCTGCAGCGGACGCCTGGCCGGTCGGCTGTCGTCACCTCCAGCTCCACGCAGCTGGGGCTCCCTGGCTGCCGTCCTGTTCGTCCCCGTGTCGGAGGAGGTGAGGCCTCAGGCCCCCCCGCACTAGGGAGACTCGTGGCCAGCCCCACCCCTGCACGCTCCCTCCGGGCTTGACCAGGCACCCCTGGCTGGGCGTTGGACTCACGGAGGTCATGGAGTCAGAGGAGTCCAGGCCTGAGGAAGTCACAGTGACCCTCTTGCCAGATCTCTTCTGTGCCACCCTCACAGTCCTTTACGCTAAGTGTCATGATGTTTTAAGAAAGCAGATTCGCCCCATCTGCACTGGGTGAAGTAAGCACGGCTAACCTAAGTCTACTGTGCGGGGGGCCAGATGGAAATGCCACCCTCCCAGGAGAAAGAAGTTTCCTGAGTCATTTCCGAAGGACTCTTGACCCTGCAATAAGTAATCAACAACTGCAGAATTCAAATGCCACATGAAACGTTTCTCACCCTAAATTATTATCTAAGTCAGAAACTGTGGCTTGGTTCCACGATTTAATTTTTAACTTTACTTAAAGATGCTCACGACTTGTTTCTTCTCAAATTCCACCTGGTTTGACTTAGTAGAAATAGACTCAAGGCGTCTCTGTGTGCAAAAAAAATCTAACTTTGCTTCATCTCTAACTAATTTCTAAACACGGGAAGATAGATTGAAAGAGTCGCTTGACCTGACTCATAATAGCCTCTTTTTTCGAATTCATATCTTTTCCTCTGGCAGGAGGTTGGTTTCCAGTCGCTTTGTTTCGGTGACGAGGCTGAGTGGGGAGGACGAAGCACACGCCTCTCCTTCGGAAATCATTGCCGTGACCCTTGGAGCCAGCGCCACGGGGCTGCGAACAGCCACCGTTAATAATTAGTTAGCCATGTGACCGGTCAGCAGGATGTCGCCCCCACTCCGGGTGACGTATTGGAGGCTCCGGCCACGCTCTGGTTGCAGCCACAGGTGGGCCCGAGGATGCCCCTGTCACATGTGCATTGCTCACATCGCAGAGTCCAGCAGTGATGCGGGCTCGTCAGGGGCAGCTGTCACACCATCACGTCACGTGGTTCTCAACTCCGAAACGAGAGGCTTGGCCAAACGGCACTGAGCTTTCGGATGAGCCTGGCCACCTGTTCACCCAACTCTAAGCCGCGGACCCGCACGCCGTGTTCTGTCTGCTCGGGGCCTCCGGTCCCCATCGTGGCGCTGGCAAATCCCTTTATTTTCAAGTTCAGGTCAGACACCTGCTTTTGCTTCTCCATCTCTGGGGCCGAGTCCAGCTGGCCATCGGACTCGTCATTTGCCTTCTGCCGAGCAGAGTGGTGTGTCTGTCGCTGTCCCCACGATGCGTTTGGTCACGGGCTCGGCGGCAAATACGCCTCGCCTTTCCCCCTTCGACGTGGCCCCCCGTTCGCACCAGGAACGCCCGGCCCACAACCGCAAACGCGCGTGCGAATGAGCACAGCAGACGTGGAGAGGAAGAAAGAATAACCGACGAATCTAAGTCTGAGGAGGAGACACAGGAGGACAGTGCGTGCGGCTCAGGCGCCGCCTGCTCCCACAGGTTAGTAAACGGAGCTGAGTCGCCGCTCGGCTGGTGGAAGGGCCTCGAGCTGTCAAGCACGCGGACCCTGTTGCATCCTCGCCAGCGCGGGCCTGTGATGCTGCCGCGCTGGGGTCGTGCCCGGACACCGTCACCTTCTAGCTGTGCCTCGGACAAGGGTATTTCACTATGGCGACTTCTCTCTCATTCGGAGATCATCGAAAGGAATGGGAAATCATGCCACAAAATAAAGCCACTCCACGTACCTCGCATATAACAGAAAATCGACAAACGGGTCACCGTCTGCCGTATTATCGCTGCTGTTTTCATTAACGCCTCTGGTCACCAGCGTGAGTCTCAGTAGCTTTTTTCCTCTGAAATCATTGTTCTATGGAGAAGTTTCTTCTTCCAGACCTAAAAGTCCAGGTATTCTGAAACTGACTAGTTGTTTTCCGACCTCACGTATTTTCAGGGAACCTGGTCAAACACAACCAACAGTAACAAAGACACTAACGTTCAAAATTCCAACCCTTTCGCTCAAGTGAGGAGCTCGTTAGGTAAACATTCCGCTTTCCGAATTGTTTCCAGCAAAAATTTTACTAAATGTCTCACTAATACATATCGAGGACGATCCTTCTAGCCTCTAAAATGTTTTTTTCCCTTCTCGGTTCACGAGCAGTCCTGGCATGAACAGCACGCATTTTGGGCCGTGTGTGTGTGTGTGTGTGCGTGTGCGTGTGCGTGTGCGTGCGCGTGTCACCCGCCCAGGCTGACGGCCATGGCCGTCCTGGCTTGCGGGCGTGTCTCCGGCCCTCATGCCCCTCTGGACAGAAACCAGACTGAAGTTTCCTTGAATCCTTCCAGAGAGATTTTAAAAATATGTTTTCTTCTTAGCAGAAAGGGCAGCATGCTACTTCTTTTTAAACAAAATAACACACATACCTTTTCTTTTTATCGCTATTTCAAATAGAAATTCACGACGTGGGAGGAAGGAGGCGGCCGCGGCACCTGAGGGGAGCCGGCTCTGCGAGGGTGGAGTCTGGGTGGGGCGGGGGTGGCGGGAGCTGCCACCCTCCCACGTGGGGACAGGGCGATGGCCCTGGAGCTGCCGAGCCAGCAGCAGCGACACGTGCAGTGCCCAGCCACGCACTGGGAAACAAGTCAAATGGAGGTGGACGGAAGACCGGTCAGAGAAGGGGACTTCTAGCAGTGGAGCCGACGGGACGGCGCGCCCAGCTCCCAGAGTGCCACCGTCCCCTCTGGGCACCAGGAGCCGCAGGGAGCCGAGACCTGCGCCCGCCGCCCGGCGTGGAGCCTGCGCCTCACACTGCGGCCACCGAGAGCGAGCCTGCCCGTCGCCGCCTTCACTTAGGACGCCCATCGGCTGCTCCGCTGGGGGTGCGGTGGTTTCGGGAGAGACGCGGGAACCGGGGGATCGTGGGTGCTGATGCAGGCCGGCCCCGCCCGTTTTGTGCCCCGTTGTGTTTCGGAAGCTGCTCGGTCCTCTCAGCGGTCATCTGACGTCGAGCCCCTGTCCCCAAGGCGGGCTCGCGTTCAGGCCGCGTTCTGCCCCGGCCGGGCTGTGGGCTGCGTCTCCGCGAGCAGCCGGCGCCCGGCCCCGCGTCACGCCAGAGGCCAGCGGCGGCGTCCAGCGTGTGTCCTCAGCCTCTCCGCGGGCTTCGGTTTCCTGAAGGAGCCCACGCATGTCCTGCAGGGTCCCCGCCTCCCGGACCCCTGCGGGCGGCCGGACTCGCGATCCCGCCCGGAGATGGGGACGGGCGCCCGGCGCCCACGGGTCGGGGAGGGACGCGGCTGGAGCCGCCACTCACTCTCATCCGCCGTCTCCTCGCCCGGGCCGGCGCCCGGGCCTGGACCACACCTGCTGCTTCTCCTCGTCTGGCAGTTCTCACTGGCTCTCAGACCTTGGTCCGGCTCCTAGGTCACCTCCTCGGTGAGGTCTGCCACGGCCCCCCCATCTGCCAGATGCCCCCGTGCAAACTGTCATTTCATTTCAAAGCCCTTCTGGTCTCCCTTCGGTTCTCAGCGTCCAGTCCAAGCCACCTCGCCGTCCCCCAGCTCCCGGCCCGGCCTCCGCCCCCGCGGTTCCTGCTCCGCCGCAGCCGGGCGCTCATCGCACAGAATTTACCGCGGATACGTCAATACCTGTTTTGCCTGCTGGAAATAATCCTAATCTAAATAATTAGAAAGTGGTCTATTTTGTTTTTAGCATATGGGTTTTAATAGCATTTAACCACATAAATAAACATCCAAGTTTCATAACATATAAAAACAATAACAGCGTTAATTCTGCGGATTGTAGCTTCAAATTCTGTTCTGCGCTGAGCTCTCTCGCCTGTGGCTGTGGCACGTCTCCTCCGTGTCTGTGACAGACCCCACGAAGGTGCTTTACGGGGCTTATTTCCACAGAGACTTTTATTCGCCTGTTACTTTCCAAAGCGGAAAACGCAGAGGCGACAGGCATGGACGTTCCGGCTCTGTCCGGCACTTGTCAACCCCGGCCGTGTGTTAGAAAGCCCGGGCGTGTCCGGTGCCACCCCAAGCCGACTCGTCCGCCCTCGAGGGCAGGGTCCACGCATCCACGCGCCTCTCAGACGCCCCGGGAGAACCCAACGCACGGCGGCAGCCGAGAACCGCCGTATCTATGGCGAGGAATGTGAAGAAAGCAGGTCGACGAGCAGAAACGGCTGGAAGGGGCGCGGCCGGGTCCCCGTCCCGGCGGTGTCCTCAGAGGCGGGTGAGGGTCCGCTCTTTGGCCCAGTCCTGGATCTCTGCCTGTCCAAACGTGAGGTAAAACGCCAGGCCAAACACGTTGACGGCCGCAGAGAGGAAGAAGACGTTTCTCCATCCGGACACGGAGTCCTGGAAGCGGAACGCAGAGTCACCGCGGCCACCGCTCCCTTCTCCGGTGGCGCCAGGAGCCCCCCGCCGCCCCCCCCGTTCTGTGGGTCGCGATGCTGACCACAGAGAATGTGGGGTGACAACGTGCGACAGCCACTGCAGCTATCGGAGGAGGTCTGACGACGCCGTGGGGAACGAAACGAGCCTGCAGTGGGCACCGGGCTCTGGGCTGGGAGGGGTCGTTCTCGGAACCAAAGTAAATGGACCTGCACGAGTATGGCCGGGCGGACACCACCGACAGCTCATCCCGTGTCCCCGTTTCGGTTTGTTTTGTTTTAGGATGTCATGGCAAGCACGGGGACACCATGGCCACGTGATCCGGCCGCGCGTGGCCTGCCGGCCGGCCCGGCCCCCCTCGCCGAGCCCTCCTTAGTCAGAGTTCATCTCCGCCCTACGGTCATGGCAGATTCCCGATGATTCGGTCAACAACCCGGAGGCCACATCGCAGGACGATGTGCGGAGGGGGAACCGGACGTGTTTTCTGAGCCGGCTCTCGGGGCTGCCGTCGACTGCCGCGATGCCCCCCGCCCGGCTCCCGTCTCTCGCCCCCCCTGACGTGTGTCACCCCCTCTGGCCACAGCGAAGAGCTCGCTTTGTACCTCTGCCCGAGCTGCTCATCCCCACCAAGCTCACCTTATTCACTGTCAGAAATACGTCTCCTCTGGGAACCCTGACCCGCTAGCGTCTGATTTGGGGCACCGGTGCTGCCGTTGGAGCCACCGCCCTGGGGGTCCCCCACCGGAAACAGCAGGTGCCGCTCGCGGGCGGTCAGGGAGCGCCCCTACCTGGCTGATCAGAAATCCCGTGGCGGTGGCCGACATGATGCCGGCGACGAGCCCAAAGCCACGGGAGACGCCCATGAGGAAGCTGGCGTACCTGCGGGCCAGGTTCAGGGAACGCGTCACCCGGGGCTTTCCACAGCGGCCGCCGCGCGTGCAGCAAGCTGGCTTTCCAGCCACCGCCCCGACGCAGCTGGGCTCAAGGGCAAAGCCACTGTGCTGGACGCAGGTTTCCGCCCACGTGCAGACATCCCGGCAGCGCCGTCTGCCAGCCCCGGGTCACCTGCCCCCAGCCAACGCCGGGGAGCCGCCCGTGTTCTGGGGCCCAGGTGCGGTGGGCAGTGTGTGGCATGCACAGGTCGTGGGACAGCTGCCCGGCTTTAAGTCCTGGCTTTGCCTGGCATGACGCCAGGCCCCTTGGCCCTCCGCACCTCGGTCTGCCCGCCCCCCCCCCGGGGGGGGGCTGGCAACGAGGGGGCCGCCTGGGGCACCAGGGTGGGATGTGCGGGTTCCGGACGGGTCCTTATGGAGGGTCCGGCTTGCGGCGAGGGCATGCCTGCTGGTGGCCAATGTCACCGAGCTCGCACGGCCCGCCCCCAGGGAGGCCCGGGGAGCTGCTGTCCTGAGCGCGCTCAGGTCGTGGCCACGTCCTGCCACCTCGCGTCGCTCGTCGACATCCTGCCACCAGGGACTGCATGTTGCCCCCAGGAAGGAGTTGCGAGGGGCCCGAGGCCTGGGGCAGGGCCACAGCGGCCTTACCTGGGGGCCACGTCCAGGGTGTTGATGATGAACCCCGAGTCGCACAGGTTGCTGGTCCCCGGAATAAGTATCAGCAGAGTCAGGGTCATCGCGTAACTGGGGGCCGCAAAGGGCAGGGCCACGGCACAGAGCGACGGCAGGAGGAGCCCTGGGCGGGGGACGCGCCGTCAGGCCCCGAGGGACCGGCGGCGACGGGGACCGCGCGCGAGGGCGCGCGCCCGCGACCCTTACCGAGCGCCGAGAAAAGCTTCCGCACGGTGATCAGCCTCAGGAGCCCCCGCGACAGGAGGAAGTCTGCCAGCTGACCCCCGAGGACCGTGCAGCTCGAGGCGGCCACGAATGGCAGGGAGGACAGGACCCCGCTCTGAAGGGCGGGGACACGGTGAGGCGGGGACGCGGGGAGGCCGCCCCGCAGCCCCGCGGCCCCTCCGAGGACTCCGCTCAGGGAAGGCCCGGGCCCCGCAGCGCCTGTCGCGGAGGAGGGTGACGTCGCCGGCTAAGGGGGCGCGAGGGCCCGGCCCGCGCGCAGCACCGCGCAGAGCCCAGCGCGCGCGGCGGCCGCGTTGCGCAGCAGCTGTACGGCTCGGGGGCGTCGCCAGCGCAGACACCGCCCCGCCCCGTCCCAGTTCCTCGCGGGCCCCTCGCGGTCGCGGTCGCGGTCGCCGCGAGGGTGAGAGGTCGCGGGCAAGGCCGAGTGTGGCGGGCAGCCAAGAACCAGTTCCCCTCGGGGCGGCTACCAATTCTGTGACCCGTCGGGAGGGAACTCACGTCCCGCAGGTTGACGTGGAGCACGGAGCTGATGTAGGTCGGCAGGTACGTGACGACGATGGTGCACAACCAGAAGTGGCTGAAAAACCCGGTGAAGATGGCCCAGAGTGGCAGGCACCGGACCATGGCCTTGATGGGGACAGACCGTCTGGGAGAGGTGGGCTGCGAGGAGACACCTGGTCGGCATGGGCATCGGACCCTGCCGAGGGCGCCTCCTCCGGGCCCCTCGCCCCGCCCACAGGGAGAAGGGGCGCCCTGTACCTGCTGAGCCAGCGAGGCCACGATGTGCTCCTTTTCCCTGACACTTATGCACGGGTGACGCACGGGGTCATCGTAAATCACCGTGAACCACAGGACACAGCAGCCGCAGCCGACGCTACCTGGAGCCGGGACCCACTGGTCGGCAGGTGGACTCGCGAGCTGGGAGGGAGCCCCGCCCCCCGCCCCCCGCCCCAGGCGGCGCACCTGCCGCAGGACACGCAGCCGCTCGCGTTTATCCCGCCACGAGGACCTAAATCCTCCCCCTTCTTCCTCTCGATTTTTCGACAAGCGTCCTTCTAACTAAAGCGCTCCAGACAGCACCTCAGACACACACTGCCACCTGTCCACGTCGGAGTGCGACGGGAGGTTACGCGAGCGTGAGTGTCACCGCACGGCTGACGCGTGCTCTCGGCACTCTGGTGGTTCCCGCGTTACGTGTCGCTGGCCGCGGTTTCTTAATACACACATTACTGTCTCGTTTTGCAAAGATCTGAGTAACGAGGACAGAACAGAGCAGTCGCACGTGCACAGAGCAACCTGCCGTAACGTGAACACGGTGAGAAAAAAAGTCCCCGACTCATGTACGAAGGACAGCGGTGTTTGCGGCCGAGCGACACGTCTGTCACCGTTTCCGGGAGAGACGTTTCCGGACAGTACTTGACTTACATTCACGGACCAAATGACCCGGGATTAGCGCCGTTAACGACAAAGCCAGCCAAGCCAGGACCGTGCTCAGAGAGGCCACTGGTTATAACCACTGGACAGAAACGTGTCTCGTTGCCGAGCTGTGTCGTTTGAAGAAGGTTCTAAGTAAAGGACCCTGGGAACTAATGTTTCTCAAGGTCCCTCTAACGACCGGACTCATCCGTCGTCTGATTTGTGAAGCTGTAAGTCAGGAACTGTGATGCAGACGGAGGGGCGTCCAGTGTGACAATGGAGTCCCTAACGTGAGCACGTCACAGTCCAGTGGAGCAGAAGAAGGGGAAGACAATTATTCGCCAGCCGGCCCGGAGAGTACGTATCAGCAGCACCTCCGAGGGTGGAGACTGAACGCGTCCCGGAGTTGCCAGAGGGAAGGCACGTTTGAATCGAGCTCTGCAGGTTTCTTGTAGGGAGTAGGTTAAGGGCTTCTCAGCAGAAATAGTAATTATAATGAAATACGAAGACACGTGTAAAGTGTTTAAAATGCATGTCCCCAACCTTGACATCTTAACCATGTGCAGAAAGAGACCTGGCATTTCAGACGGGCTGGTAGGGACCCCGCAGTGGACGCCGGGGGCGAAAGGGTGAGGCCACCCCGATTCCTCGGGCGCCGGTGGCCTGTGTGGCTGTCTCTCAGGCCAGACGGAGACAGCTGCCCGCCCCCGAGCTCTGTGTCACGTTCTGTTTGCTGCATTGGACGAGCGCCTGGGAAACAGGGGGTTGAGAGTAAGAGACAGCGGCTCACCGAAGATATAGAAGATGAATGGCCAGCCCAGGGCCTGTGAGATTAGTCCTCCCACGCAGAGGATGAGGAAGGTCCCGAACGCTGCCCCTGGGGAGGAGAGGGAGAAAAAACACTCGCGAAAATAGCCGAGCGGCCTCCCTGGCGTCGTCTGGGCGGCGAGGGGCACATGCGAGATCGGAGTCACAGGATGGTGGGTGCAGCGGGAGGTCGGGGACAGGAGAGACTCAGAGTCAGGAAGAAATGGTCCCTGCCCTCAGGGACCTCAGTCCAGTTGAGGAGAGCGTGGGAACAAAACTGCCACAGTGCAACACACACAGACGCTGCTGTCTGAACGCATTGTATAGAGAGAGACCCACAGTAAGGAGAGCATTTTACCTGGAAACACGCACACACACACGCACACATACGCACGCACGCACACACACACCAGCTCCAGCAACACACGGACACCCCTCCAACAAGTTTCAAGCTTGGTACTTAGTACCCTGTGTGATACACTCCATATTCTATTATTCCATTCCATTCCATTCCATTCCATTCCATTCCATTCCATTCCATTCCATTCCATTCCATTCCATTCCATTCTATTCTATTCTATTCTATTCTATTCTATTCTATTCTATTCTATTCTATTCTATTCTATTCTTATGCTATGCTATGTTATGTTATGCTATGTTATGCTATGCTATGCTATGCTATGCTATGCTATGCTATCCTATCCTATCCTATCCTATCTAATCTTTAATACTCGTTTCCACTCACTTAGCTGATCTTATGACCCCTCCTCCCCCATGCCGTGGGTCCTGATTTGGGAAGAAAAAAAAGGATGTCTTAGAATATAAATATGATAATAAAACTACGACGTGCTCTGGAGTACACACCCGCGGAAATGAAAATCGACGATAGTTTAGGAATTGTTCGCATGGGCTGAGCAGTGGGCTGGTTGGAATGTTGGAAAAAGAAGCTGGAGGCAGAGGACGTTCCAGGAAAATGAGCCAGCAGAGAGGGAGCCAGAAAGAAGCTGGGTGAGGGGCGCGCGTGGGGTCCCCGCTTACAGGAGGGGCTGCGTGGAGCAGGAGGGGACCACGTGGCCGAGCACCCGTGTATCCACGCAACACGGAGGTCAGCCTTGCTCCGCAGTCACAGGGGACCCCGCTGAAGATTGCCAAGCAGGTGAGCAAAGGGAGCTTTATGGAGATAACTCGGCTACGGAGAGATGCTCAGGGGAAATGAAGCTGGAGGCCAGAGGGGACCAGCCGGGGGCAGATGCAGCAGACGGCAGCGTGGGGGCTGCTTCGGTGTAAGTCTGCAGGGCACGGTGACGTGCGACCTGGCGCTCGGGGGGCTGGGGGGACTCGCAGTCTGTTCTTCAAGTCGCACCTCAGGGCCATCGGCTGGCGAATAGTGATGATAAAGTCCCCGAGTTCTTAGTACGCCCACGCCCCGTGGTGGCCGACCACGTGTGCTCCCAGGCAAACTGCCGCGGCTCAGGTCTCGGTCCCACCACCCGATGGCTGTCACGCGGGGGCAGTTCACGTGACCTCTGCACACACTGATGTACACTTTGTAAAACGACCGTGAGAAGCAGCACTGACCTCGGAGGGCTGTGGGGCTCAGCTCAGGAGGCTGGAGCGCCCGGGAGCTGTGAGCTCCTTCAGGGCCACAGTCCGGCCTGGCTTCTCCCGGGTCCGCCCTGAGTCCCGATACCTTAGTTCTCACTCGTACGCGTTCGCCGGGGTGCGCGGTCCACACGCACAGCGGACTCCATCTCCGCCATTCACGCAAACTCGCGAGGGTCCGCCCTGCTCCCCGTGAGGGCCCCGCAGCCGCAGCGCCCCGCGGCTGCCTCCACGTCCAGGCCTCAGCGGCTCTAGCACGGATGCACCCTTCCTACTTGCTATGTGACTGGCTTGCACTGTCGAACTGTGGGGAGCGCCTCGACCCCCTCCCCCAGACCGACCCGCAGGTAGAAGGGAAGACAAGGGCCGAGGCGGGGCGCAGGGCCGAGGCGGGGCGCAGGGCCGTGGCGGGGCGCGGGCATCCTACCTGAGCCCGCGATGCTGGTGAGCCTGCTCCGTTCCAGCGGAGGGGCCCACTTGGCCCAGATTGTAAACTGCCCCGTCCACGCCATGCCCTAAAACGAAAGTCATGGAGACCCCGCTCCCCAGGAGAACTCACGGGTCTGTTTCCCACGCGGGCGGGCAAAGTGTCTGGGTACCTGGGCCATGCCCTGGGCTGTCCGAATCACGACCACCAAAGTCACCCCCAGGTCGGCAGCCAGTGGCGTGAAGAGGGTGAGGAGGGAGGAGATGAGCAGGCCAGCCCCCAGCACCCGCTTGGCCCCGACGATGCCGGCCAGGTACCCGCTCGGGATCAGCGTCAGGATGATCCCGTAGTTGATGGAGCTGAAGATGAGGCCCTGAGTCTCTGGGCTCCACTCGTACACGGAGGTCTGGAAAAACGCAGACAAGGGCGAGTCTCCGCCAAGACGCTCCTTGCAAGAGTCTGCTTCGCGCCGGAGCGGCTCGGGGCCCGTGGGACCCCGCCATGAAGTATCGAGTTTGGGTTTTCTCCATCGTTTTCGTCTAGTTTACGGATTTCACCTTTTCCAAACTGACAACCAGTGCCACCCGGCAAGCACTGCTCTCAGAGGAAGAAGAAACGGAGAAGATGAAGAAGGAGAGATAAATAACGACATGCTCGGGGGAGGAAAGACGTAAAGGAACGGACGCCGAGGGGGGCCTCCTTGGACCCTGCTGCTTTCGCTGTGGTGGGGTGACACGCTGACCCTCGCTTCAAAGAATGAGGGGGACGCAACCCAACTGAGCTCTCGCTGAGGTCGGCCCCTAAAGCCAGGTTTGGGGAGGCGGCCCCGGCAGAGCTGACGTCCTAGAACACCTGTGGCACGGACATGAGGTCACACTCTTTCCCGATGGAACCCAGCAGATAATGCCTCCTGGCCCGCGCGGCGCGCGTCCTGCCGTGGAGTGGAGCGGAGCAGAGAACCGAGCACATAAAACTCGAAAGGCTTCATCCACTTTAAATAACTAAGTAATGCAAGATACAGGCTTCGTATGAGGATGCAGGTTTCGGGGTGACGTTCAGTGAACAGGGTCTTGGAGAAGAGAGAAGGACAGTTTGGGGAGGCCCCGGGAAGCAGCAGCCCTCGGCTTCCAGTGAAGAATCGCTACGATCTGCACGAAGAGAAACCGCAACCTTCACTCCCAGAGAAGAAAACAGCAGAAGTGGACTCGCAGCGTGAGGGACGATGCCCGCCGACCGGGCCGGGTCGCCTCTGGCTCTGAGCAAAGACGTCCCCCGGCCCTGGCGCAGACCCCAGCCGGCCCAGACTGGGGCCCGGCCGCCAGGAGGGGTCCCGAAGGTGTCCCGGCTCGCGCACGGGACTGTGGGAGTGTGGACGGGCCACCGAGCAGAGGCTGCAGGCGCCGGGTCCTGCAAACGAGCTCGGTCCGCGTAAGGAAATCGTGACATAGCGGACATTGGAGACGCGGTAAACGAGAGATCAAAGGGCGAAAGCGAAAACGGGTCTACATCTGCCTCGGAGAAATACAAACGGGCGCGGAGGGTGTCGCCGCCGGTCCGGGGAGGTCCCCGGGGTGTCACCGCCCCTTCAGAGAGGACCCCGAGCGCCCCATGCACCTCGGCGGCGGCCGCGCTCACGAGGTTTTAAACACGCGGCAAAACGGGCTGATGCGACCGGGGTGGCGCGTGGGGAAGAGGGTCAGCTGACTGACCGCGGGCGCGTCCATCCGCGGGGCGCGTCCATCCGCGGGGCTGCGGGCAAGGACCTTGGGCGTCGGGGCGGCCACGGGGAGTCACCGGGCCGTGAAGTGGCTCCAAGCGCGGAAAGGCGCCGACGCCGGCAGAGTCGCACCGGGAACGCGCTGCGGACACCCGCTCACCTGTTCCTTTCCGTACGTTTTCACGTTTTCCTATGTCCCCCACCTTGTAATTATCGTAACCTCAGCGGAAGATGCTTATCACAGAGGTCAGCCACCCCCAAGATCGACCATTCCCGGGATCCAGCCCCGGGGTCCCCCCATCCGGCCGGCGTCGCCTCCCAGCCAAGAGCCACCCTCTGCACCCCCTCTGCACCCCCTCCGCACGTACCCCTGGCCTGAGCTCCTGGGCGGACCCACCGGGGTCCCCGTGCGCATCCGCTCCCACCGTGGCGTTGGGCGCCGCCAGCCGCTGCGTGCCGTTCACCATGGCGACGATGGCGATGCTGAGCCCGACGCGCTGCGTTATCAGGGCCAGGTTGGAGAGGTGCATGACCACGGCCAGTCCGCAGCGCAGCGAGCAGAAGCCAGGACCTGGGGACCGGCGCCCGAGGGCGCAGTGAGCTGCCACCGGGCCGCCTCCTTCCACCCCTCCTGCGGCCGGGTGGCAAAGGGGACAGGTGCTCGCAGCCCCGCCGCTTGTCTCGCCGAGGCTACCGCCACGCAGCCCCCTCTGTCACGTTCTTTAGTCGGCTTCGGGGACCCAGTATGCCACAGACGCAACACTCTTTAATAAAAAGTCCCCATGAAGTGGAACTAAGGGCCACTATTGAAAGGATTCTCATGTGAATGATGCGTTTGATTTTTTTTTTTTTGTGCCTATTTGGAGAACGAGGACTAAAGAGACACAAAGAGAAAACCCGTAAAGAAACAGAAAATGAATGTGGAAGGAATCGTTTTAACGGCCAGTTTGCTCAGGGACAGGATCGGTGTCCTGCAAAGGAAGTACGTCCGTGAGACCGCAGGTTCCCAAGCTC
The DNA here is from genome assembly GCF_902729225.1 of Pteropus medius. Taxonomy (NCBI): domain Eukaryota; kingdom Metazoa; phylum Chordata; class Mammalia; order Chiroptera; family Pteropodidae; genus Pteropus; species Pteropus medius. The sequence continues at coordinate 505,004 of NW_024343159.1, read as the reverse complement.
AGGGGACAGAGCCGGCTACTTGGCAAGGAAGTCCCGGCGGGAATCCAGGCACTGGCTGGGGCTTTGTTTCAAGTGACTTTCTCAGGACTCAGCCCGGTCCTTATGTCCCAGGATTCAGTGCTCGTTCGGCTTAATTAATTTCTGATGGTGACTCAGGGGGCCTCCCGAGGAAGAAGGGACAGGCAACAGGCTGAGAGGCGGGAGCTGCTGCCACGTCACCCTGAGGGTCTCTGCCAGGGTGGCATGGCAGCGGGACCTGCGGGAGAGGGAGCAGGAGGGGAAGGGACCCTGGGCATCAGCGGCCATGCGAGGGGCCTTACCTCCCCTGGCGGGCGGCTTCTCGTCCATCTGGCTCCTCTGGGAAGTGGCGCCACACTTGGCGGGGCAGCCTGCTCTGCTCTGAATCTCTGTCGCCACACCAGGCTTTGACCTATGGGCAGAACAGCGGTCAGCACGTGGCCCGCAAATCGTTTCCTGGTGCCGGCCCTTCTGTTGGCAACAGAAAACCTTTTGATCTGACAGCCCCGGGGCTTACGCTTTGCGGTGCCCAACTGCATTGCCATGCTTCTGGAGGACTAGACTTTTATGAGAAAGTCGGGCTGTAGGTCCCAGCTGTGTCGTTTAGATTCTCTGTCCGTCTGTTCCCTTTCTTGTCCTGCGAGAACAGGTCGCCTTTCTCCACAGCGCTGCCGAGTCCCGGGAGAGAAGTACAAACCACAGAGAACCTGCGAGGTGAGGCCTGCCGGCGTCGGTCGCACGACACGAGTCCCAGAGACGCCCAGAGCAGCCTTTCCTTCATTCTGTCCCTTCTGCACAGTCGGGACCAGGTGCCGTGGTGTCATCTTTGAACACGAGGATGACATTGCGAAATGCCTTAAAGGTTTAAGATGTTTGTTCTTGGCTTTGCTACACACAATTTGGACACTTTATAGGGCTGAAAAGGTCTTCGAATCACCTATAAAATCATACCGAATGGGGGTTCCTACTATAATTACGAATAAATGCAGCTATTTGGGTAGGTAAAGAGAATCGTGACCCCCAAAGGGACATGTGTGGTTTGACGTTCGTGCACCCGTCAGGCTCTCTTGGGGGAGTAAGTGCTTACACTTACTTCTCTTAGGAACAATCCTCATCTTAGAATGTTGTCCATTCTGCGGCCATTTCTAAACGGGAGGACCTGAGCAAGGGATCATGCTTAGGTTCCATCATTCAAAGCTTTGCATTCTTTCTGCACACAAATTGAATGAGGCTTACCCGCACCTAAGGGATGTTCCTAATCCAAGACCCAGATGGAGAATTTTGCCCCAACATCTTCTTGGCAGTATTAGTAGCACAGCACGATACGGGAGACGGATTAACCTGACGACGAGGGTTCGGTGAGTCGATTTTAATATTCCCATGATTGGCCTTATTAAAAGAACTTTCTCCATGGTGCTGAATAACGTGCGGGAGATGCTTGTACTCTGTGCCTGTGGTGACACACGAACGCTCCCAGAGGGAGAGACAGACTCAGGCAGGTGCCAGCGGGGCTGCTGCTGGGTTACAAAACACGGCATTGTCCATGATGTTCCGTATCTACCACGTGTTTTTGTTTTGTTTTGTTTTGTTTTGTGTTTTGTTTTTGCTGTTACCGGATCCTCATCTTACATTCAGAGGAAGCTACGTGTCTGGAAAGAACAATCGTGGGGCTTCGTTACCATGGTTTCCTGCCTGCCACGTGTCTCCAGAATTCTGGGAACACGATCTCGCCTCTAAGCTTCGAAATCTTCTGTTTTAATTACGAGGGACCGAAGTCGGGGCCCAGTCGCTGATGGGAGAAGGTGGGTGCCGGGAGACCGGCTGGCTTCGCCTGTGCCCTCGCGAGGACCCGGATGACCCCGGGGGTCGGTCTGGCGCTCCGCACGCGGATCCAGCTGGAGCGACGCGGGGCGGACGCCTGGCTGAGCAGTCACTTCGTTTCCTGTGCGACGTCCCTCGTTACGTTAGGTCCAGAAAAGCGGCCGTAACTGTACGCGCAGCTGCAAGGACTCACCCCACCTCCAGGGTTCCCACCAGCCTCCCCGAGAAGTCTCATGAACAGCGGACTCGGCAGCGGGAAGAGCCTCAGACCCTCTGGCCCAGCCGTTTGTCCGATTGGTGGGGAGACAGAGGTGCCGAAAGTTTGAAAACCTGCCTCAGGCCACAAGGTCCTCGGCCAGCGCCGGGTCTGCCAGCGCCCAGACGGCGTCCTTCCTGTCCGTCAGGCTGGCTTCCGCTTTGCGTTCATATTTTAAGCACAATGAGGAAGTTTCATTTGGAGGTATTCTAGATAGGAATTTATGATTTTAAATTAAGTTTTAATTATTTATTCCAGAAGGAAATTTGGCGATGGAAATACTTTCATGTTGAGCTCGGAATAGTTAAACCAACCAACCAACCAACCAACCAACCAACCACTGCTCTTTCTTGCCTTTTTTGTTAGCAAAACTGTACCCCGAAGCTGTGAGGTTGGCCGCCCTCCCCGTTCCATTGATGCCATCCCCACCTCAGCTTTTACGGCTTCAAACGTTTCTTTGAATTTCGTCTCGATAGCTCATTTCAGTTGTTAATTTCCTTTGCATGCGACAGATACAGAAAGCGGGCTTTCTGTGACGTAGCAATGGAAACTATTTTTCCAAAACGATCTCAGACGCGTGTGCCGTCAGGGAGGCTGAGCGTTGGCAGAACTGATACGCGCTCAGGGGACCGACTCGGCCCCACAGTGAACGTCGTCACGGGCCTTGCCATTCAGAAGCCACACTTGTAAAACACACCGAATCCCAGCGTCAGAGCCCTAAGTAGACAGAGAAAAATGGAACTGCAATTGAGTTAAAGGAAAAGTCTGTATTTTAAAGATAATGTTGACACAAGACAAAGTCGGATTTTAGGAAACTGATGATATGGTGTATGCATAAGCCGAAGGTAGGTTTTTCCCCGTTCTTCGTAGCCGCAAACGCACTATTTTGCTCCGACGGCTTTCACGTCGTGCCTAGTTTCCCCCAACGTTCAGCCCGTCTTGCATCACCTCTGTTAGCCGAGTCCCCTCGTTTACTCAGAGTAAACGTCACATGCGATCGAAGAGCCTGAGCCAGCAGGTCAAAGGGCGCGTGGGGACCGAGTTCTCTGCCATCGGCAGTGTGAGCGGCGCAGAAGAGGTTTCACAGGCTCTCAAAGCTTCAGTAGTTCTGCAGGAAAAGCTGGGATCGTGTCGCCTCCCGGGACCGCTGTGAGTGAAGACTGAGGTACGAGGCGTGGCTTCTCAACGCAAGTGTGGCACATTGTGAACTCCGATCGATACTGACAACGGCACTAATCACGGACGGTCACCAGGCTGTCCCTTGGGCCCTCTCTGAGTATTAATCGCAGGCTTCTAGCAAATAAAATACATTTCCATCGAAATGCTTTCGATCGATTGTTAACTCGGTTTTAAACCTTTCCTTTTAGGTGGGACCGTCGGGACCGGATACGAACACCGGCCACGTGCCAGGTGTCCTTTTCCCATGTTAGTAAGTCTGCGGCCCCCTCGCACCCGCCACCTTTCTGAAAGGCTGCCGGGTCGGAAATAAAGTCAGTTGTTCCAGTAGGTCATTTCTGTCAGGCTGCCAATTCATTTTTGGGGTTTAATCATGGGGATTAAAAGAAAAGCACACTGAGCACCAATAGGGGGTGACCCTGGAAGGCAGGGCTGTGCCGTGGGGACCCCCAACCCCGCTCGGCAGGAGGGAGGCAGCAGGGCCCACGCACAGGCGACAACCCGGCAAGCTGAGCGCCTCCCTCCGTCCCCGGTCTGTCCCCGTCCCCGAGTCTTTCCCTGGGCTTCCCATCGGACCCCGACCGGCACCTGGGCTCACAGACCGGGCGCGTCACTCGTGTGCACATTTCCCGCCCTCGGTCCCACTCACAACTTCATTCATAGTCTCTGTCGCTCGAGGGACAATTTCGAACACCTGTGGAAGTCTGAAAAGCTCCAGTCTCCAGATCCGAACCTTGTTAGTTCCGATCCGATATTTTCCCCAGGGCCAAAGCCCATCCCGCTCAGCAGGATGTCACAGGAATACTCACGGAATCCCCGGAGCGGTGACCACCGGCCGTGTCCGCGGGCACGGGTGGCCTCTCGGGCCTCGCTGCGGGTCCGATCGGATGACCCCCTTTCCAGAAAGTGTCTTCTCGGTCTGGAACCGGAAACCATGCCCGGATGGAAGTCTTTAGGCTGTTACTTTTCCCGCTGACGTGCCGCAAGCCGTTCCCTCCATTGACGGCTCTCTGATTGATCAGTAATTATCGTCCGACCCGAAGGGAGAAAAGCGCCCACCCCCAGCATTAAACCCGTCCGTGTCCAGCGCCAGACTAGAGGCTGCCGTGAAGCCGGCTCGTCCCTTCCACTTCCCACCAGCCCTGCGGGTTCACGGGGTAAATGACGAGCCACGTGGTAAGCAGGCAGCAGCACTGACCCAATATTCTCAGAGCCAAGAGCCCGCGTCTGGCTTCGCTGCTTAATTTTTAACTCGATGTCCAAGTTCTCACCGACAGAGCGAGCATCCCCAAACGGCTGCGTGCTTTCCCGCTTGGAATTGTGCGCACAGCCGAGGAGGTCAACAGGGCCTGCAGCTCACGGGGTCAGTGGGGAAGTAAATGAGCTGCGTCTGGGACCGGGCAAGAGGTCCGTGAGGAAGCATAGGCTCCCGGCGAGGGCTCGGGTACGTCAGGTGGGGCCCACGGCCTCGTACACGTGAGCTCGACCACTGTGACGTCGTCCCGTGGACGTACCTAGACCCTTCCTTCCTAACCCAGTGTCTGCTTCATTCCTGACTCTTGACCTTGTGTCCTGTTTGCGATCCTTATATTTTGGGCTCTGGTGGCTCCTGGGTCTTCCCAGTTTGACTCTCAACCCTTACACAGGGGCGGGGGCCTGCCCTCCGGCGTTATCACCCCGAAACTGCCTGAGCCGAGTTTTTCCGCGTTGCTGAGTCTCGTCATGGTCTCTCGAAGCCCACTGGAGCCAGCTTACCGTCTCGGTTCCTCTGACGCTAGGCTTCCTGGTGTGCTGGCTGGAAAATCACTGCTTGGCTCTCGCCCATGAGAACATAGGCTGTCACCCACGGGAACATCACATCCTAACAATGAGCCTTCTCCTTCTGTACCCCCCGCTTGCACAACCGACCTGTGGGTTGACAGTAAATAGAAGAAAAATAGACTTTTGCGTTAAGACAGAATGAGGAATGGGATTTCGGGCTTAAAAACCCTGTACCTCTACGTTTCGGGGCTGCTTAATTTGGAGTCTGCATACCCCTGGCAGACCCAGCTGGCTGAATAAAGAGTGTATTTCCTATAACTCACTGGTTTCTGGTGGTCCGTGTGTCTTTCGGGGGCTGGCGGCTACAATACTGGGAGGCCCGGGACAGTGTCCCGTCTCAGAAGCCTCAGCTTGATCCCCCGTGCCGAGTCCCCTCACCGGAGGGCTCCGGCGTCAGGCTGCGGACGCCCTGGGCAGTGCTGACCGGCCCTCGCAGCCCACCGTTGAGGAGAATGGAAGCGATCGTTCTTTCCTCCTTTACCTGGAAATTCTCATCATTAATTTACTGTAAAGTCATCACGTGCCTGATCAGCCGATGGCAAACAGAGGACAGATGAGGACTTTCTTTGCCTATCTGCCCAGAAGTTGGTGTGACACTTTCTAACTCGTGCAAAGGCACGGCATGGCCCAGCAGCAGCCCCAGTAGGAAAAGCAGCCGAGAGCAGATCCCAAATAGGACAGAATACGATGAAGAAAGAGCGGTCCGCTTGCCCGCTGCCATGGGTAAGCCTCTATCGGTGCTCCGTAAGCTGCTTATTCTGTTTAGACAGGGCGATCCGACCCTTGGATATTGCAAGCTTCCCGAACGGGTCTTGCATGTTTTGAGAATCGTTATATCCGCAGCTCTTGGCGCAGTATCCAGCCCGTAGTGTGTGTTCTGTAAACACTCGTCTACTGAATAGATAGATTCTTGAGACACACTGGTCATTAAGAATCAAGGTTTCCGTCGCTGTTCCAAGCCCCTCACATAACAAAGCACTGTTAAATCAACCCAGTGAGCTTGGCACTTAAAGAACACGTGTCTGTGAACGATTTATAACGATCAAAGGTAACAGAGCAGAAAAGATCAGAGATCCTTTTAACAATTAGGTTTCTCTGGCCTGGAGTTCACAGCTGTTCGCAATCAGAGCAGGTCCATGCCACATTCTTTTTGTGAGAATTTGCTCTGTCCCAGACACATTGCTAGCTTTTGAGAACAGCAATTTGTTTAAGACCCAACCCATGACCCCACAGAGTTCAGAGTCCACCGGGTGAGACGCTACCCAAGGACGGACAGCCAGACTGAAAAGCAGTCAGAACAAACAGAGCAGACACACAGAGTGCGCGCGCAGAACAAACAAGGACCCCAGCCGACCCGGGCTTCAGAGGAAGGCTTCCCGTAGGAGGCTGGGGGGCGTTGAGTGAGTCAATAACATTGGGAAGAACCTTCCAGAAAGAGCCAAGCCATTGAGTCGTGGGAAATTAGGGTCGTTCAACACAACTGGAGATTAAAGTGCAAAGGCGTGAAGGGAATTTGGTGGACTGACTAGAAACACGATAAACAATTTTTTTTAATTACTTGCTTTTCTCAATAGTAGAAATAATTAGCCAGGAATAGAAATAGAAAGAAGGTTTTATTGTTCTCTAGCAACAAAAACGATGCAATTTTTAGAATTTATTTCAACAAGGGAGGTGTGACTTGAAGGAAAAATACAATAAACCTTTGTTGAAGGGCATACGGTAAGACCCAGCTAAATGGGACTCCATGTGCTTCTGCCGGGTGGGAGGACTTAGCATCGGGAAACTATCGGGCCTCTCTGAAACAAGAAACACATCGGGGGACGAAGCAGTTAGAAGAAGGGGAGGAGGAGGGGAGGTTGGAAATCTCCGGCCGTTGATGAACGGAGCACAGCGCAACACGCCCTGATCCCGGGGACCGAACAACAGTTCAAAAGAACGAATCCCGTCTGTGCCATGTGACCTGGATGCTTTTGTACAATATCATAGAATTTTAAACGAGTAAAGCAGATGCAGAGGACCCCGGAAGGGATTCCGTTTTTTTTTTCTTAAAATTGACCCAAGGAAAAGCCTACATATTGTATCTTTGTATGAGAGTCTATGAGCCAGGGCTGGCTGTTAACATCGGTTATCGGCTTTGGGTACCTAGTAAGGGGGTAAAAAAAAAAAAATCAAAGAAAATGAAACAAAAAGGTAACTGCAAAAATCCAACACTTATAGCCTATACATGTAGAATTATGTGTGAACATGTGCGTGAATGTATGTTGGTACATATGTCTGTGCATGCCCGTGTAGACACGTGCCTTCACGCACGTGCACACACAGACACACCTATGCAGACACACGTGCACACGCAGACACAGACACACTGTGCAGACATGCGTGCACACGCACAGACACACAGACACACCTGTGCAGACGCACATGCACACGCACAGACACAGACACACCTGTGCAGACACGGGGAGTCTCGGGCCCACTGGGATATTCAGCACTGTAGTAAGTTCCCTGGAAAATTCACGTGTGTGATACATTTAAAAAGCGCTGTCTTGGGGCGGTGAAAGAAAATTCGCAGGCATTTTCTCAGAATGCAGAACAGAAAGGCAGAGAACATGCATATGGAAACGCAGCGCCGTCAGAGAGCGCGGGCAAAGCGTTCCGTGTCCCTCCCACGGGCCGACCCAGACCGGGCGGGGTCAGCGGGGGGCGGGTGGAGTGACTGAGAATGACTGGGAATCAAAGACACCTCCAAGGGGACCTGACCTTAAACCGCACACCACAGAATGAAGAAATGAGCTCCAGGTGCACAACCACCGCGGACGCCGACTGACCACTGGGTGGCACACGTGGGACAGATCTGAACAGCAGGCAAAGCCCTGAAGGCTGACCCCACCTGCCTGCGTCCACCTGGGCTGAGTGTTTGCTAGGGTGACAGATTGGCGTTCGCAACGGTATTTCAACAAGACCCAGGGGCCCATAACAGTCAAATGACCAGGGCACAAACCGAGAGCGCCGAGCTCGTGAAGAGTGGGGGAAAGGGGGTCACAGACGCCAGGACGCACGTAGATGTCACGGACATTAGAGCATTTGGACAAGACTGAAAGTAGCTACTGAAAAAAATGCTCCGAGAAACATTTGCAAACACTCTCGAAATGAATGAAAAGATAGAAAGTCTAGCAAAAAGACAGAAGATACAAAGAAGAAATAAATGGAAATTTTAGAGCTGAGAAAAACAACAGTCATCCCCATTGTTCGTAGGGGACACGTTCCAAGACGCCCATTGACACCCAAAACCGCGGGTAGGACTCAACGCTACGTTTTTCCCTCGTCCGCACACCTGTGGCAGAGTTAAACTGATCGATGAGGTGCAGGAAGGGATTCATAACAACGTGCTAATCAAGTAGAACGATTACAATGATATGCTGTCATCAAAGGGAACATGGTCTCCTTCTTCAGTGATTTTTACATTTTTCATTCCAGACCTACTGCTGAATCTAGGTGGCCGTCCCTTACGTGGACTGTGTCCGGGGGCCGACATCCTCGCGGAGGCTGCTTTCCGGGCGGTAATGGGAGCAGGCCGTCTGTCCGCGCCTTCTGCCCACGAACCAATGACCTTTTCTGTCTGAACGAAGCGCCGATCACACGCAGCGGCTGTGACTTCAGTTTCTGAAAACGTGTCTGGCGTTGGAAGCGAGATGTGCGTGTGGGATGGGGTTTCGTTGCATGCCGAAGGGACCCACGACGTGACGAGGGGGGCGCAGCAGGAAGCCGGGTGGGGAGGAGGTCCCTGCGCCTGCCGGAGTAAACACGAAGCCCCTAGGGATAAGCGCGGGACGGGAGCCATGCAGGAGGAAGGAGCCATCGCCGAGACAGTCGCCCAGGCATAATCAGTGACAATTTGCTCTGCTGTGTCACCAAATATTCACACTCATAACACCATGCACCTTTTAAAGAAAAGGCAGGATCACGGTCCCCGTGCCGTCCTGTGACCTCCTCTTCACCGTTTCGCCGCCCGCCTCACGTTGGAGCGGGTCTGGGTGCCGGCATCTGCGCGTCTCCCGTTCCGCAGCGGCCTCACAGATCGTGCAGACGAATCGGAGTGTGTTTAACGTGCTATCGTCAGCGTGCGATTTGTTCCCCGCGTTTCTCTATCATAAACATACGCCTACGCACACGCGTCTTTTTTAAGGAGACCCCGGGGGCCCACGCGGTCTGGGTCTCCAGTTTCCTGCGTCCCGGCCTCGCCGGTTAGAGTGACCCATTCCCACTCCGGCCCGGACCCCCGGCGCAGCGTATCCTGGTACCTCCTGTCGCGGAGACGTTTTGGAAGAGGAGTCGGAGACCGGAAATGTGTTATTGGCTTGGATGAGGGAGAGGAGGCGTGGCCATGCTGGCATCCCCCGCCCCCGTCTCCATGGCCTTTCATTTTGTTTCTTACAATGCTGGCTTTGTAATTTATGAATAGTCACTATCAGGTGAGTCGATACAAGCTACAGCCACCTCCCAGATCCAGCCTCAAGGCCACCCCCGTGTTCTCAGCTATTTCTTCTCAAGTACCTTTTCCTTATCCTCTAAAGTATCTTTTTCTAGTCCCTAGAGCAAGAAGTCTCAGAATTGGTCGGGTGTGTGCAAGTCCACGTCTGCTTCTGATGTCCTTGTGGCTCCAAGCACCAGACATCCTGCTAGGACAATTCTGAACCGCAGGCGTTTCTTACACCTCCCACCTTGGGGAGCCGTCCCCGAAGGCTGGCTGCCACCCGCTCCCCTTCCGGGACCTCGCTCTGCGGAACCGCAGCTCCTCCATGCGGCTCCTCCACGCGGCAGGAAGCAGGGCGGGGCGCGGTGGCCTCGCCACAGAGCCTGTCGCAATCACCGTGGCTGTTCTGTTCCTTCTCGGCCTTCGCTCGCTTCTTTTTCGTGAACTTCACAGCACAAATTTGGGACGAGCTGCGCCTGGGTCCAGAGTCACAGCTGCAACGGCGGAAGTCGTGGGACCTGTGAGGGGTCGTCATCGGGTTGAGGACTCAGGGGCTTCCTCTTCGGTCCGCTTGCCAGCTGGCTCAGGAGTGCCGTGTGCGGGTCTGCGGCCACGGGACTCGCCGGTGGCACGGTGGCGGAAGGCTCTGCGAGCATCGGGGACAGTGCAGTGCTGGTGGACGGGACTCCTGTTTGGGGTGGGACCCTGCTCCACGGGGCGGAAGTCCCCCAGGCTCCGTCCGTGCACAGATAGCCACATGGCCATCAGGGTCAGCAGCCGGCCGGGTCTGGGGCCCAGAGTTGGTCCCAGGCAGCAATCAGAGTCCAAGTGTAACTTCCGCCGGTGTCCTCCGGCCGGCCGGCTCCCCGGGACCGCTGCACGCGTTGATTCCTGTGGCCACCGTGTGCCGTGCACCCGAGGCTACCCGGGTGGCGAGGTCTTACTCGGACGTGGTGGTCTGTTTTTCCCCATTAAATAATAACTCTAAGGGGGCAGTGACAGTCTTCTCGCTCGTATTTTGAACAGGAGAGCCTGGAGCTGTGACACTTCAGCCCGTCCCCACAGGACGCGGGGGGATGGCCCTGGGGTCTTGCCAGGCTCCTGCCTCTCATCTGGGCCATCAGCGGCTCCGTGTGCCGCCCCGAGTGTTGCTGGCTCTAGTGACAAGTACTGGAATCCTGCAGACACAGAGGAGGACAATGAGACCCAGGAGAATGGGAGACCAGCTGGAGCAATTTCTGTGACGCCGATAAGTCCTACGACTGTCACCGCTCCCTTTCTCACCACCCCCTCCACAGCAGCTGTGGAGAAATAAGGACCAGAAAATAGCAGAAAACAACAAACAAACAAAACAAAACCGTTGGCCGCGGAGGCTGACGGATCCCAAGAGGGTTAGTGGCGAAAACAGAAAGATCTCAGGCCGGCCGGGCTCGGCGGGCTGGGGACCCCGGCGGGTCACCCGAGCGCTGGGCGGCGCCTCAGTCCGCGCCTCGCGCCGCGGAAGACGGAAGAGCGTTTCCCGCCCGCGCGTCCGCCCGGGGGCGACACCGCCACTGCCCCCGCCACTGTCCCCGCCACCGCCACCAGCCCCGGCCCCGCCCCGCCCCCGCCCCCACCCGCCCGGGCATCGGCGCCGCCCAGGACGGTCCCGCCCCGGCGGTCCCTGACCCCGTCCTTGTCCCCCGCCCTGGCCCCGGCCCTGGCCCCGCGGCGCTTTCGCCTCTCTGTCCGGTCGCCTCGTCGCTGTCGCCTCGTCGCGCAGACCCGGCTCGTGCTCGGGGACCGCGGCGCCGCGGGCGGGGTCGGGGGGCGCTGGACGCGGCGGCAGGTGCGGGCGGCGCGGGGGGCGGCGCTCCGGGCCCCTGAAACCCGCGGCGCGGGGGGCGGCGCTCACTCCGTCACTTTCGCTTTCGCCGGACCTGGGCGGAAGCACCTCAGGAGCCGCGGGACGTGAGGTGAGCGGAGGCCGGCGACCGGCTCCCGGGCCGGGGCTGGGGGCGCCTCCGGGGCGGCACCTCGCCGGAGAGGAGCCGGGGGGCGCGGGCGCCACCGGCCGAGGGCGCGCTGCGGGCCGGGGCCGCCTCTCCGCCGCCGGTTCCGGGCTCCGGGGTTCGCGCTCCACGCGCCGCGCCCGCCTCGGTTACGGGGTTCGCGCTCCACCCGCTCCCCCTCCCGGGGTTCGCGCCCCACCCGCCCCACCCCCCCCCGGCTCCGGGTTCGCGCTCCACGCCCCCCCGGCTCCGGGGTACGCGCTCCACCCGCTCCCCCCACGGTTCCGGGGTTCGCTCCCCCGCCTCCCCCACCTCGGCTCCGCGCTCCACCCGCCCCGCACCCCACCCCAGCTCCGGGGTACGCGCTCCACCCGCTCCCCACGGCTCCGGGGTTCGGGCTCCACCTGCCCCTCGTCCCCCCCACCGGCTCCGGGGTTCACGCTCCACCCCCTTTACCCGGGCAGATCCCTTTGCCCCGGCCCCTCCTCCGCTGCCCGGTGGCCGGGTCCTCACCGGCGCACACTGGGGTCCCGCCTTCCCCGCCGCTTCCGTTTCCCCCACATCCTGGGCTGTGTCCCACGCGCCCAAACGTTCCCGTTGCCTTGAATTCCTCCGGAGAGACAGGCCTGGCCTGAAGCAGAGACTGTCACCCCTCCTTCCTCCAGGACCAACCTCTCTTCCCAGCTCTCTGTCCAGTTCTCTCTCGGGTCAGGGAGGGTCGCACGGACAGACTGGTTACTAGCTCTCCGGGGGGCTGGGTCTCCACTGACTTTATAAAGCCGAGTGGGGGCAGAGAACTGGGGTGGGGGTTCAAAGACTCCAACGCATTCGTCCCCTGGAACCCTTCCTAAACCGCCAGTCAGCGAGGTGTCACCTCCAGCTGCAAAGAAGTAATTCAGAAACTAAGCATTCCTGAGGGCATCCTCAGGCCCTGAGTCCCCTCTCCGTCCATCTGTCTGTCTGTTTCTGTCTGTCTCTCTATCTCCATCTCTCTGTTTCTGTCTATCTCTGTTTCTCTGTCTCTGCCTGTCTGGCTCTCTCCGTCTGTCTCTCTCAGCGCTTGGTCCAAGAAAACTTTCTTCGGCAATGGAGTGTTCTGTGTGGGCCATCATGCGGCCACCAGCCACCTGCGGCTATGCAGCAGTTGAGATGCGATTAGTGCAACCGAGAAACTGAATTTTAAATTCTGGTATTTTCGTAAATTTTAGTGGCCATGTGTGACGGTCACCGCCACATTTCACGGCACGGCTACACTTAATGCATGTTCTAAGTTCCAATCCATTTCTGGTCTCCAGGGAGAAGCCATGGCCTCGGCCAGCACGGCCAAGAAGATGAGGGAGGAGGCCACGTGCTCCATCTGCCTGAATCTGATGGCCGAGCCAGTGAGCATCAGCTGCGGACACAGCTACTGCCACTTGTGCCTGGTGGGCTTCCTCGACAACCTGTGCTACACGCAGCCCCAGCTGGCCAAGTTCTCCTGCCCGCAGTGCCGGGCCCCGTTCCGCAGGGCCAGCCTCCGGCCCAACAAGCAGCTGGGGAGCCTGATCGATGCCGTCAAGGAGCTGGACCAGGAGGCGTGGTGCAGGGAGCACGGGGAGCAGCTGCAGCTCTTCTGCGAGGACGATGGCCAGCTCATCTGCTGGCTCTGTGAGCGGGTGGCACGGCACAGGGGCCACAGCACGGCGCTCGTGGAGGATGCGAGCCAGGGCTACCGGGTGAGGGGTGCGCTGCGTGGGCCGCGCCCCGGGAGCAGGCAGCCGAAAGGCCGAGGGGGCGTCCTGAAGCACGGGTCCCGCCTGGGGGGTGGGGTCGTGGCTCCTGAAGGACATGTAGAAATGGACCGTGAATAGAGTGGAGGGGGAAGTGGGGGGCGTTCCCCACAGGGGGACCACGGGGTGGGGAGCGCAGCCAGCTTGCGGTGACCGGCCTGGTGTGTGGAAAGGCAGCGGTCACTCAGAACCTGGTGGGTGTCGGCTCGGTCTAAGCGCGACCTGGTGTGGTGCCGGCCACGAGGGACTTGGGTGCACAGAGTAAGAATCAGACCGACTCTGAAAAGAGTGTTTGGTGGTGACTGAGGAACAGAAGCTCTGGGGAGTGAAACCCACATGTTTCCAGTAAGGCTGGGGACGGGCGGGTCTGAGCCAGATGCGGGAAGGGGAGGGTCAGGCCGTCCTGGGGGCAGACCCCGGGGCATGAGGCGTGGACAGTCCTGCTGCCTGGCTGGCTCCCGCTCTGGGCCCTGCCTGGATTCGAGGGTAGCGTCCCTAGGGTGGGCCTTGTCCCCAGGGGGCCTCCTTGTCCCCCACGTCCTCACACTTCACGGGGCAGCTAATTATTGTAACGGGGTCACTCCCAGCGGAATTACTTTCACATCCGGTAGTAGGAAGAGTTGACGGTTAGGGGCCTCGGCCCCAGGTCTGCTGGGTTTGAGATCTCAGTTCTGCCACTTCCCAGATGGGTGACCCTGAGCGAATTCCTCGATGTCTTCGTGCCTTGGTCTCCCCGTCTGTACACGGGGAGAATGGCAGCCCCCTCCCTCCCCGACACGCATGCCCGGGAGGCTGCCGCCGGCTCGAAGCACGGTCACTAGGGACACAGCAGCCACGTCGCGGCCCTTTGCGGAGGGCACTGGGGACGCAACGAGAGTCCGTGTGCGCTTCCCAGGGCACGGGAGCTGATTCTGGTCACTTTGACCACAACTAGGAGTTTGGTTCAGCTTAAAACTGCTTTCCGTGAAAATGTGAGAAACTATTCTGAAAAACGACCTAAAAACTGGGCACGGGTTCTAAGTCGCGAACCGGCTGCACGGGGCTGTTCTTCGGGTGTCGGTGCTCCCCGCCTCCGCTGTTTCCCACGTCGCCCCCGACTCACCGCACACACACGACCTCCGGCCCGAGTCCGCTGAGCTGCGCGCTTTTATCAAACTTTCTCTTACTCGCCTCTTACCGCGTTCTGTGGCCGTGTGTCCCCGGAGGCTCTGGGTGGGCGGTGAGGCCGACGTGTCCCCGGAGGCTCCGGGTGGGCGGTGAGGCCCACGTGCCGCCTCACTGGCAAGTTCCTCGACCCCGCCCCTTGCACAGCGCAGAGGCGACGGCCAACATCCTGCCGACGGCTCGGGATTACGGAGGGGCCGCGCTCGTCCCCACACACAGCGCCCTCGGCAGGCCTCCTGGCCGAGTTCTAACAGTCTCGGGGGGTTAGGATTCTCCCCAAGTGCCTCATGAAGAGCTGCCAAGTTTAATCGCCCCTATTCACCCGACCTTCTTCCAGGAAAAGCTTCAGGAAGCAATGGCCAACCTGAGGCACCTGGAGGAGCAGTGTACGAGTCACACGGCGGTCACGGCACAGCAGATAACCGAATGGAAAGTAAGAGCCGGGCTTTGCCGACCTCGGGCTGTTTTCCGTCCTAGTCTTAGCGCTTAGACGTGGGGGGTGCTCGGGCAGAGCGCGGCGATGGCTTCCTCTCCCCGACAGGTGCTGGGCGACACCCCGAGAAGAAGCCGCCCCTCGCTTTTGGGTGCACGGTTGTCTGCGCCTTTGAGCACGTCCCTCCTGCCCCTGCCCCCACCCCCACTAGTAACCAGCCAGGGTTCTCGGGGGCCGCAGTCGGGAGAGGTGGGGGGTCATACGGCCTCGCAACCGCGCCCCAGGCTCTGAGCCTGTCTCCCTCGGGTGCTCTCCTTCACAGAGGACTTTGTGGGGCCCATCAGCTTTCAGTCCAGTCTCGCTGGGCGGCCAGTGAGCCACTGCGCCTCGCTCGGAGGTCCCTTCGCACCTCTTCCCTGCCTCTGAAGTCTCGGGGCACCCCTCCTTCCCGCGGTCCTGGCATGGAGAGGCTCTTGGTTATAACTAATGCATATGGAGATGCTGGCAGTGACCCCGGTACCCGACCCCCGCGCATGAATTGAGAAAGCGCCAGTGGAAACGGCAGTCCTGTATCCCCCAAAATGAAAGCTGAGTCCCCCAACATGTTCCATTTGGTTGTGGTCAGTCTTACACACAGAGGTGACTAAGGGGTCCTGGGCCAGGGACAGCTACTTCCTCTGCCACCTGGACTTCCTCCGCTGAGACTTACAGACCCTCCGATGGCCTGCCGGCCTAAAGTCCAGTCCTGGCGTGAGGGTCATTACCAGCTTGTGCTCAAGAAATTCCCCAGGCTCAGACAAACCTTACAGCCCCGACAAGAACTCAGGCTGTCTCTGTAACCGATAGTGTCGGACCTTGGCGCCAGTGCCGCGATTAAATTACCTCGTGCTCCTGCCCCTCGTCGCCCCCACACCTTGGGAGAAATAGAAGGAACTTAATCGGGGCGGTAGGGAATCAGGACAAGGCCTCCCACGCCCGAGCGCTGCCTCCGAGTCACACCTGCCGCAGGGGACTGGGGACACCCTTCCAGCTCATGGCTCACGTGACACCAGGGCAGTCACGCACACTTCCTGGGCAGGCGCGTGTGCGTTAAAATATCCATAACGCAAAATTTGCCTTTTCAGCCATTGTTAAGTGTGCCATTTTTAAGGACTGTTAGACTGTTGTGCAGTTGTCACCTCCACCCACCTCCGGGACTTTCCTTCACCCCCAAATGAAACTCTGTCCCCATTCAACACGGACTCGCCGTTCCGCCTCCCAGCTCCTGGTAAACAGCTTCTGCTTTGCGTCTCCGACGTGACCACTCCGGGCCCCTCGCGTAGGTGGCACGATGCGGCAGTTGCCCCCTCGTTTCTGGCTCGCTTGACTTAGCGTCGCATCTCCAGGGTCCCTCCATGCCATGGCACGTGTCAGGGTTCCTTCCTGGGTAAGGCTGCAGGGCGCTCGCGTCCACACAGCCACCCTGTCATTCGTGCATAGGTGGACGCTGGGTTGTTCCCACCTGTTGAGCATCCTTTCTCGACTCCAGGAGAAGATGAAGAATCGGAGACAGAAAATCCAGTCTGACTTCAAGAACATGCAGAGCTTCCTGCGGGAGGAGGAGAAATGTTACCTGTGGAGACTGGAGAAGGAAAATGAGCAGGTTCTGCGGAAGCTGCGGGACAGTGCGGCCAGTCTGGGCCAGAAGAGCCACGAGCTCGAGACCTGCATCCTGGAGCTGGAGCGCAGGTGCGCGGCCTCGGCCCAGAAGATGCTGAAGGTGAGGGGGCGGGAGGGCTGCGCCCCGGAGGGGTGGGCGAGGGAGCCGCCTGCCTGGGAAGCCGGCGCATCCCGGCGGCCAGGCTCAGTGTGGCCAGGCTCAGTGTGGCCAGGCACAGTGTGGCCAGGCTCAGTGTGGCCAGGCTCAGTGCTGCTTCTCGTCGCTCCGGGTCGGCATCTGCAAGGCCGCTCCCCGGGCTCCGCGGGTGCCTTCGTGTGCGTCAGATACAGCCCTCTGGGTGGGCTCCTTGGCCAGAGGGAACGAGGACCACCTTTGACAGCAGCTGCCTGTCCCCTGCGCACAGAGCCTGAGGCTCCCAGGACACTGCTGGGTGGGGTGGGGGGAGCGGCGACCTCCCTGCCCGGAGTGATTGTGGAGCCTCCCAGCCACCCTGAGGCCGGCGGGGCCGGTGCCCGCCCCTGGACCATGACACCCCAGTTCCCGCGAACCGAGCAGGGGCTGCACCACAGGCCGGGAGTGCACGCGGCTGCTCCCCACCCTGTGACGCCGCTGCCTGTGGCCTTGGCGCCTGGCCCCCGGGGCTGTGCGGATCCACCCAGAGCCCCGTGTTGGCGATCCCCAAAGGCAGTTAGGTCCTTGACAGCACGTCTTGCCAGAGGGAGCGCGGGCGAAGTTCCCGCAGCCTGGGAGGAGGGTGGACGCCTGCCATGGCCGCGGCCCAGGGCGCCTGGCCAGGAGTCATCCCGTCGGGCTGCATCCGCCGGTACCTCTGGCCGGGGGCTCTTTCACCCCGAGAGGAGTGTTTCTGGGGGCCAGATGCACGTGTGCAGCCCCGCGGGGGCTCACGTTCCCACACTCACCTTTGTCTCTCTCTGTAGGACGTGGAGGACACTTTGAGGAGGTGAGTGTGTGAGGACGCAGGAGGGGAGGGCACGGGGCCCAGAGCGACGGACGCGCCACGGAGAAGCCTCGGGTCTCTGCTCCTTCCAGGATTTGGGCTGTGAAGCTGGAACCACCGGAGGACCCCCCCTCGGAGGTTCAGACTGCGTGCGACGTCTCCCAGCTTTACCTGGACGTCAGAGGGCTGCTGAGGCGCCACCAAGGTACGGGAGGGAGTCTCGGGCACGAAGTGCGGGCCGATGACCCGCCTCCCTGCCTTTCCGTTGGGCAGACGGGCCGGTTTCTGCTTCATGAGTCACAAACCCAGGCTCGCACAGGGTCGGAATCAGTGCAGGCTGGTGTCATTTCAAACGAACTGCTCTTGGGGACCAAAAAAAAAAAAGGCCTTTTTTTCCCCCTTCAGTCAGCGTGACTCTGGATCCAGATACAGCCCATCGTGAACTCATTCTGTCCGAGGATCAGAGACAGGTGACTCGGGGGTACCCCCAGGAGAACCTGGACGCTTCTCCCAAGAGATTCGCCACCTCCCCCTGTGTCCTGGGCCGCGAGGGCTTCCACTCAGGACGATACTACTTCGAAGTGGACGTGGGCGAAGGAACCGCGTGGGATTTAGGGATCTGCTTCGACAGCGTGCAGAGGCACACTAACACGGAGCCGCAGCCCCGGTCCGGGTTCTGGGCCATCAGGCTGTGCGCCAGGGCTGGCTACGTGGCGCTGACGTGCCCCGTCACGTCGCTCCCGCTGGCGGAGCAGCCCCTGGCCGTGGGGGTCTTCCTGGACTGCGAGGCCGGGCTGGTGTCCTTTTACAACACAGCCACGGCCTCCCACATCTTCACCTTCCCCAAGGCCACCTTCTCCGACACGCTGCGCCCCTACTTCCAGGTCCATCAGTATTCTCCTCTGTTCCTGCCTCCCCCAGACGTGGTCACTGACAAGCAGGAAACCGTGTAAATGCCGTTAAGGCGGAATGTGGGTGGTTTTCTCCGCCGCTGCTCTCCCGTGGCGAGACCAGCGCCGGGCTTGTGGTGGATCCTTAATAAACGCACGTCGAACCATGGCTGTGAGGACTGGAACACTGCGGGTGGTCGCTCCGAGCTGGACAAAAGCGAGATCGAGCTGTGATCACTCGGGTCCCTCCACCCCCTTTTAGTGGGTTCAGTGCTGTAATGGCCGAGTCCCAGCAGGGTGGCCCAGAGGTCAGGGGACGTGGGTCCTCCCAGTTTGACGTGATTTGACCCACTGGATGACTGAGAGACCCCAACTTTATGCAGAAGTGAAGGCACAAGCTGGACAAAGACGAAAGGGAAGCCCACTTTACACAGATAAAGTGTTGGCCCTGGTACCCGACCGGTCCATCTTTATGCAAATGAGGAATCCAAATTGGCACAGTTGGATTGGTCCCAATACCACTGTCCTGAATGGTCAATATGATTGGTCAGTATGAAGCAGCTCTGATTGGTTGGTAAAGAAGCAGATGTGGCTAGAGCTCTAATTGGATGAGGCAGACTTCAGCCCATTGGTCAAATTACAATTCCAGGAACTCCTTTATAAGAGTGAGCTCAGCCGGCAGAAGCCGTGCAGGAAGCTGACTGGTCAGCCTGGGACCTTCTTCTGAAATGCAGAGTGAATAAGAGGTCTTGGCCAGCAATGGCCATTCGATTGTTGGTTATGAATTTGAGCCCAGTTAAGTAAGAGGAATCCTTCTTGGGAGTTGTATTTCTTCTCAAGGTTCACGATACCTAGGATGGTGCTTAGTTCTGTCACCCCTGAGGATGATCTTGCCCGTAAGACTCCTGGAGGCGGATCGAGCTCAGATTTATAAACAGCCTAGTAGGCATTGTCAAACGGGACTCTGTTGCGCTCTGCACGTCAGGGAGAAGCTGCTCTGAGCTGCCTGCCTCCTGCACTGTGCTTCTGCCTTCGGGCCGCCTTTATTGAGGAGTTCCCGGGCCCCTAAATTAACCAATGGGCTGAAAACCTGCCCCAGTTCCCTCCTTCAATCTGAAAATTCGAGACAGTTCTATTTTGGTTTGTGGCCAAGGCCTTGCCTGGACTCACCCAACTAGACATTTACATCTTCAGCCAGCCAACCAACCAACCAACCAACCAACCAACCAGAGCAACTCCTTTTGATGAATCAGGCTGGTGCTATTTGGACCAAACTGTGAGGATTTGGAGCCCTCATTTGCATAGAAGTGGACAAATCAGGGACGGGTGGGCAGTCTCTCTTATATATGCCAGCTTCGCAAATGTGTGATACATACTTAAAGATGCAAACATTGTTCTGCTGAGAGGCTATTATACAAACAAAACAAGCAGTGCTAATAAGTTATACTTAACGTGACCTTCATAAACACGTCACATGTTGAAGTGATTCTGTTTTTAGTAGCTGCCATTAACTCACTGGGCACCTGGCGTGAGTCACTGTATTGTGTCATTTTCTTATTTGCTGAACCAGGGGATAGGAGGCAGCCCCTTTAAGGAGCGTGACAGGCACACGCCCGAGGTTCTAAGATTGTACAACGGCCACCTGGAGAGATGGGACCAAACGCGAGAGCGAGGGCAGCGTGGCCGGCCTCCCTGTGCTAGGCACCCCGGGAGCACGTAGAACAGCTTCAGCCCACAATCCCCGGTCTGCTTGGGCTAGGCGAACACTTCCCCTTGAAGCCCTGCACGCTTACACTGTGCTGTCACCCATTTAACTCGTCAAGAGGGGTCGGCTTGTTGCCTCTAGGAAGGCTCCAATCAGCCGCAAATCTCCCGAGTTTCACCTTTTGAAGCGTTCTTGGCATGTCCTAGAGAAAGCTCCAGGTGCGTTGGAGCAGCGGGGAGCCTCGGACGCAGCAGAGGAGATGGGATGAGACGGGACGGGAGAGAATCGTGGGCTGAAGGAGGGGGTGCTGAGTGAAGGGACCTGGCTGGAGGCACGAGAGGATGGAGCAGCGGCGGCATGTCCCGAGGGTGCACAGGGGGCTGTGATTCGTCCTGCACGCAGAGAGGGTCCTGTCCCCCGAGACAGGTTCCCCTCTAAACTGTTAGGTTAGCAGCAAATCTAGAGGAAACATAAACCCATGGCCCAGAGGAAGGAGCCGCCCCCACTGCTGCGGGTGGGTCCGGTGCTCTGGGTGTAGACCGTAATGACGTGACTGACAAGCGATACCTCGCAACTATCACACACATTTCAAAGGGAGCAGCGGTGGTTCCTCGAGGACTAAGTTGGCCCTCTCTCTGGTCATCAGTGTCAGGAGGGGAGGAAGAAGCCTGAGCCCAGTGAGACCAGCACCCAGCCCGCTCAGCACCCAAGCACAGAGCGAAGCCTTAAGGAGGCACAGGGCTTCCCAGCTGCAGGACTATTGACACCCCAGTTCCCTCCTTCAGTCTGAAAATTCGAGACAATTCTATTTTGGGCCCTGACTGGACTCACATGTGGCTAGACGGGACACGGGCACCTGTCAGAATCCCACCGCTGGTAACCGCAGGGCCTGCTCTCATCGGCAGGTCAGGGCTGCTCGTGATTCTTCACTCTTGGTTACTCGCGCAGCGTAACGGGAGGGCAGCCGAGTTCCGGCCGATGACCGACACAGGAGTCGGGCTACTTAGAATGGGCGTCGATTGTCAGAGCACCGGCGGTCAGAGAGGGCAGCAGGTGATCACCTGCAGAAACGGCCTTCTCCTTTCAGTCCGGCTTAGGTATTTAAGGGACAATTTGGGCATTATTCCAGGGGCTGCAGAAAGGTTTCACGGAGCCTCCCCCTTGGCAACGTGGCCCTCCGGTGGCAAAGATGGGAGGAGCCTGGAGAGAATGCTAGACCGTAAAGATGGTGATGGGCGAGCATAGGGGCGCTCATCGTGAGTTTCAGGGCGACTTTCTCTGGCAGGGGACAATGAAGGAAAAGTGAGGCCGGGGACACTGAAACTTCCTACGAGGTGACAGAGGGTGCCCTCTTCATAATCCCTTACGAGAAGTAATAGAAGCTGAAAGTAAGTGAGGGGGAAATGGCCATAAAATGAGGAACGAAATGTTGCTGATGTCGAAAAGTGACTGCTGCCGAGCGTACCGCTATCCCCTGCCAGCTCTGCCTCCCCTCCCTGCAGCAGGCCTCCGTCCCCCATTACTTCAACCTTTGTGTCCTGTTTCCGTATTTCTAACTCCTGTGTCTAATGACCTTTCTGAACCGTAAATAAACCTTTGCCTTTTCTGCAGCGATACCCAGATGGTTGGACGTGGCTGGTGAAAAACAACTAACTGAATTTTTTGGCCAGTGTTACTGAACCAGAGGAAATTACCCAAAGAGCATATTCAAACGGCCGGTTCACTTAAAGAATGTGCTAGCGGCCGCGGTCATACCAATCAAAGTGACGACACGAAATAGTTTTACACGCTTTAGGCCGACAGATTAATAAGGCCACAAGCTCGACGGCTGGAATGGGAGAGGAAGAGCTATTTCCAGGCAGCGTCAGCACCAGCCAAAATGCAAAATATGCTCTAATCTCCCAACCTCGGCGCTGGGTCGCTGTTACCGCGCCAGAGTCAGCAGCGACAGCTGGAAACCACGTCAGTGCTTATCAGTAAGGAATGGATGAAGGCGTCATGCTGCTCTACGTGAAGGGCATTTTAAAACGATGATTTGACTTGAAAGGATTTTCATGAGGGTTTGTCAAGACAAAAAGCAACAGGCAGAGCAGCGTGTATAACATCACCATTTTGCAATTAATAATAACGACCCTAACGGAAAAACAAAACACTCACGCACACCTGCGGGTAGACGCATGGAGGGCAGAAACAGTACCTCCCGGTCCCGGGAGCGGGCGTGGGGATGCGAAGGAGGGAGCCTCACAAAACAATGGGGAAAAGGCCATTAAAAAAAATTAGAGCATTGACTCTTAAACAATTTATGTGCACATGTGTAAAAATAAAGTTTTACAACTAATAGAGCTGCATTAAGTAAACGTGGAAACCTGGCTCATACTTTTTTCCCCCCTGGGGTATGAGAAAAGGTGTTCTTAAACTCTGAACCCCAGAATTAAAATCTCTACAGCTTAAAGGAACAGTTCTGAGAAAGTGTCCCCAACTATTTAATGTGAGTAGTGCCGCCAGGGTTGAAATTCTTGCGGTTGACGACATACAATCTGGTGGGCAGAGAGTAGGGATTTCAAATATTACCCCATCCGAGCAGTTGCTTCTATGAACAGACACGGGGCAAGAGCTCTGGGGCTTTAGCTCTGAAACTCCATTGCATCGCGAGCTCCTTTGTCCTGATCGTGGGTGGAAACTAGGGGACAGGCAGCAAAGCCTCCCAGGGGCGGGCTCCACGCAAGCAGGAGGGTGGGGTGAGGACACTGCAGGCCAGTGAGGCCCACCTGGTGGACAGCAACCTGTGCACGTCCAGACCAGCGAGCCACCACCATGCCCAAGGACAGCCAGCCTGCCACATCCGCGGGGGTCATGGAGCCGTGGGTTTCACCAATTACCCCCCAAAGGCCTCAGGGCCACCTGGTTTTGGAAAATATTGTTTCAGCAATACCGACCCGCTTTGACCAGAGACTACCACCTGCAGACGAGGGGGGACGTGGGACCACAGCTACAAGTGGTCACTACGGATGGCTAGTTCCGGGCATGGGAGCCATAGATTCTAAATCCTAAAAAGCCTCATAAGAACGAAGGACTAGGACGTGGCTCCCTCACCTTGCACTTCAAACGACCTCGCTTCGCTAACCCGTGACCTGTGGCAGGTTTCACACTAAGATCCCTGTCCTGCTGGAGAACAGTGCACTTGGTGGGGGCTGGTCTCACCTCAGCGTCCAGGTGTGTGCTCAACCCTTTCTGGGAAGTATGTTGGTGGCTCTTAAAAGAGCCGTTGGGTTATTGGGACAGCGAGGTCTAACGGGGACTTTTATTTCTTCTTGGGCGCTGCCTTCTTCGGCTTGGCAGCAGTCTTTGGCTTGGT
The DNA here is from genome assembly GCF_902729225.1 of Pteropus medius. Classification (NCBI taxonomy): domain Eukaryota; kingdom Metazoa; phylum Chordata; class Mammalia; order Chiroptera; family Pteropodidae; genus Pteropus; species Pteropus medius. Next base: position 481,513 of record NW_024343159.1, on the reverse strand, counting down.
CACCTTAGCCTTGGCCGCTTTGGGCTTCACGGACTTGGCTTTGGCCGGGCTCTTGGCTACTTTCTTGGGCTTCACGGCCTTCGGCTTCTTGAAGCTCTTAGAAGGTTTCTTGGCCACTGCAGGCTTCTTGATCTTCTTGGGGCTCTTGACAGCTTTCTTGGCAGCAGCGCCAGCGGCCTTCTTGGGTTTCTTAGGAGGACCCGTTGCCTTGGGTTTCGCCGCCGCCTTCGCGGTGCTGGCCTTGGCCTCGCCGGGGGCCGCCTTCTTGTTGAGCCTGAAGGAGCCCGAGGCGCCGGTGCCCTTGGTCTGCACCAGGGTGCCCTTGCTCACCAGGCTCTTGAGGCCCAGCTTGATACGGCTGTTGTTCTTCTCCACGTCGTAGCCGGCGGCCGCCAGCGCCTTCTTGAGCGCGGCCAGCGACACACCGCTGCGCTCCTTGGAGGCGGCCACGGCCTGCACGAGCAGCTCAGACACCGAGGGGCCCGCGGGCTTCTTCTTGGCGACCTTCGCCGGCTTCTTCGCTTTCTTGGCGGCTGCTGGCTTCTCTGGGGCCGCGGAGGCGGCCGGCACGGGCGGCGCGGTCTCGGACATGCTGGGCGCGGACACGGACGATGACAGCAGCTTGGAGGGCGCGGGCGGAAAGACGCCGCCGGCCCGCGCGCCGCGAATTTATAGCGCGCGGCCGCGCTGTGATTGGTGCGCGCCGCCGCCTGCGCCCCCTGCCGGCCGCCCGGCGCGACAGCTCCTGCGCGGCCCGGAGAGGCGCCAGGCCCGCCCCCTCCGCCGCCGCCTGCACAGCGCCGGCCCCGCCCCCGCACGGGGGCCACGCCTCTGGAAGTAGCGGGCCTTTTTGCCGCGAAGGTTGGGGGTGGGGGATGGGGCCGCCTGAAAATGAAGCAGAGTCGGGGAACTTTCACCCTGAACTTCCCCTAGAGCGAGCAGTGTCAGGCACGTTCCTTTCTGATCTGGAGTAAGTGTAAGGACAGTCTCGAGGGGCTGAGCAGAGGAAAGCGTGAGGGTGTAGGCCCCGTCTACGGTTTGCGACCGGTTCTCATCTGTACCTTTGCCTTTCCCCGCGACGCTGAAGAGCGACTCGTCCTAGGACTCTCGGTCAAAGGAGAAACGTAGAAAACACCAGAACTCGCTAACACTATAGTTAGCAATCGAGCTGCACAGGCGGAAAACAACATACAACTGTAATTCTCACATTTCTGCACTTTACGAATTTCCGCCTTTTCATTCTTGAAACGTGCAACAAACAGCCGCTGGCGCTTATGACCCGCGATGGATTCGGCGGGTTTCCAAAGCTGAGGACCTATGGCATCTCAGAGGCATTAAATTCAGGCAGCTGCGCGTGACTACACGGTTCCCCGAAGGGCACGGTGCGGGGTGCGGGTTGCCTTCAGTATGCAAGTGAGAGGGGGCATTTGGGGTAACCTTATCTACTTTGGGGTCGTAAAGCATTAACACCGCTGACGAGAGATTAAATGCTTCCGCTCACCCTGGCTGAGGGGGAACCAAGCTGGGACCTCTGCTTCTCGTGCGCGTGGCTGCGGTTCTCAAACAAGTCCGCGTTGGCCTACGAAGCTGCGCTCCCGGTTTCCACAGCAATGTAGGAACTAGTTACGAAGTGGCGGCCCTGACTGTCACTGTTCCAGACGCATTTCACCCAAATTCTCTGGTACTTTTCCCTAGCTCCCATTTTCTTGGGTCTGTTTTCAAAATGCATCACATAATTTCTTAGACTTTGGAAGAGGACTAGGCTTCTTAGTTTAAAGGAGACTCAACAGTAATAACAGAGATAGGATTTTCCAAGACTAGAAGCTTTCTTAAGTAAATGCTTTTGGAAAGTCGTAGGTAAATCTTTTTTTACGGTAATAAGGTGTTAACAAAACGCAGGCCTCAAGATACAAACCTTGTATTCACAAGTTGCTTATTTAGGTTTCTGCCTCCTATGTGTCCTTCGGGCCAAAGAGCCTTTAAGTATGCAAATGAAGGATTCTAGATCTGTTTTCTTACTGGCTACTTGATATAGGGCTCAGCCAATCAAAACGTAGAATCTGTTCCACTCCCACCTTACTACAAAAGAACCACTATGAAGTTTTCAAGCTTGAAGAAAAGTTTAATGTCTGTAAGACGAACTCTTGGGAATGGTAAATTGCTCTCCTTGGGCCCCAGAATCCAGTTATTGGGCTAACGCGCTGTGCATCCAGCCGCGGTGCTGGAAAAACTAACAATCAGATTTTTGCATCTGGAGAAATGTACTCTAGGCTTTAGGAAACGTAATAGTTTTAGAAATCTCCAAGTGTAGAACACAGGTGATAGACATTTAACAAAAAGGCACCTGATTACAGAGAATATTTCTGTAAACGCTGCTGTGCTTTTACTCTGCTTGAGACAATGTCTTGCAGATTTCAAGAGTTCCTCAGTCAATTTAAGCAACACAACGGGATCTCATTTTCATAAATGGTTCCAAAACCTCATCGGATATCGGGTTGAGCAAGTAATGAGAATAGAAGGAACTTTGGGGGCGGGGTCAATATTTCCCCCATTTTCCCCCAAGAACTAAGGAGACGCACAGAATTGCAGAGCCCTAGTACCAATGAAGTCAGTGCCTCGAGTTCCATGAAAAGAGAATGCTCAAAGTATTGCATCGAAGTTTCGGAAATCGGATGGGCTAAGAAGGGAACAAAAAAAATTTGAAGAGTGAGCATAGAACGTAGTAATCAATGAAACTGGTTGTTGGAAAGTTTAAAGACTCACCAATCAGAGTCTGGAGCGTAATAGTTAAACATTCGTCTCATCCAATCGCTACACCGCACGTTCTATAAATATCGGCAGTGCTTCTGGGGGACATGTTTGTTTCAATTCCTCATTGTGGGTGTTTCTCGTCATGGCTCGCACTAAGCAGACGGCGCGCAAGTCCACGGGCGGGAAGGCCCCGCGCAAGCAGCTGGCCACCAAGGCGGCCCGCAAGAGCGCGCCGGCCACCGGCGGCGTCAAGAAGCCGCACCGCTACCGGCCCGGCACGGTGGCGCTGCGCGAGATCCGCCGCTACCAGCAGTCCACGGAGCTGCTGATCCGCAGCTGCCCCTTCCAGCGCCTGGTGCGCGAGATCGGCAAGCAGGACTCGCAAGACCGACCTGCGCTTCCAGAGCTCGGCCGTCATGGCAGTTGCAGGAGCGGCGTGCGAGGCCTACCCAGGGGCTGCCTGAGGATCACCAAACTCCGTGCGCCATTCACGCCAAGCGTCACCATCATGCCCAAGGACATCCAGCTGGCGCGCCGCATCCGCGGGGAGCGGGCCTGAGCTCCGCCCCTGGCCGCTTGAAACCCAAAGGCTCTTTTCAGAGCCACCTACCGTGTCATTCGAAAGAGCCGTGCGCACAGGCCCGTAATCTGTCCCCTAACCAATGTCAGGGCAGAGGCGGAGTGGCACTGCTTGCCCACCGCCCTCCACTCTCCACCGCGTGCCCCCTAAGCACAGCCCCATCCTTCTCTGGGCAGCGGGCGCATGTCCCTCTCTGCAGAGTCCCTGCTGCATCTTCAGACGGTCTTATCTCAGTCTCATCCCCACGGCGCGCCCCTGTGCCGTCAGTGGTCCCGCTTGGGCAGACCCCGACTGCACCAATTAATGGCCTTTGCTGGAAGCCTTGAATCTGCATGCAGCAAGTCAGAGCCCATTGCATCAAAGAACCTGAAACTCACTGCAGATTCTATCTGCACCCTGAGTGAGAAACTTGTCATTGTTACGAAGGCAGAACTCGGGCCTTGCAGAGATCAGAGTAAATAATCTCTTGTTTGCTGGACATCCTCCAGATCCATTGTCCACTCTCCCCCACCGAAGGCCGAGTCCTGAGACGCCCTGGGCACTGCATGGTCTCTGGGTTCAGCCGGCTCCAGCCTACGCCAGCGACGGGAGCTCCCAGCCCAGGGACTGGTGAACACTGGAGACTCCGACTAATGACGAGCTCTGCTAGGAAGGGAAACCCAGGTCCCCGCACCGCCCGCCCTTCCCAGCAGCTTATTCTACTGCAGACTCTGCTGCAGCGAATCCGCAGCTACAGAAGTCAGAGGTCAGATTCAGAAACACCAGGGACAGTTCAGTCAGCGATTTTGAACCTTGAAGTGAACTTGCCAGTGACAGTGGCAGCACTACGTGATTTCTGTGTGACAAATGAAACGGTCCTCCAGCTTCCAGTCTTCATAGCACCTTTGTGTCTACAAAAAATGTCACGTCGAGTGGAAGGCAGGAATTACAGGTAAAACAAACCAAAACTGGGAGTAGGGGAGGCGCAAACAAAGAACCCCTTAACTTGGAAGTTCTTAACAGCTTTATTTGAAATAGCCACAAAGTGGCCACGATGTATCTCCCCCACCCCCACCCCATACACACACTGAAGTGGTCACAAACTCAGCAATAGAAAAGGAAGGCTATTGATACATGTAATAACTTGGCTCAGGGGCATAATACTTAGTGGGGAAAACCAGGCCAATCTCAAAGGTTACATATTGTAGTATTCCGTTTATGTAGCATTCTGAAAATGACACGCCGGAGATGGATCACGTGTTAGTGAGGGCCCTAGGACCTGGCTCGGAGTCTGTGGCTTGCTCAACTAATTAACGGTATTTTTAAAAGAGCAGGGTTTTTTGTTGTTGTTGTTGTTGTTTGTTTGTTTGTTTTCGCTTTTTTTTCTGGCTGTTCTCGTGGTGACGTATCCACCTGGACATGATTTGGTTCATTTATGTTGGTACGTGACTTTGGAGATATTGCTGACTCTATCTCAAAAGTAAATTGAGTTTTGAAACTTGTAATCTCAAATTTTCTGATGAGGTCCTTTGTTAAATTAATCCATTAATCCACTAATCAGGACGGTGTGACTGGCACATCAAGAGCATGTTAAGGAGGGGAAAAAAAGAAAAACAGGTTCCAAATGTCAGCGGTGCTAACAGCATGGGCTACACACCGAGCCTCCGTCCCTAATCTAATTGCATTTTCAACCTCTCCCAGAAACGTATTCTTAATCGACAAGTCTGGAATTTTCTGATCAAGCATCAGTAATTCGTCACCTGGGCCCTGTCCACCCTGTGGAAAGAGGCGATCTGCATGATAAAACCCTTCCCATTCTCTTGCCCCGAAGCGAAGACATCCAGGCCTAAGAATCATCCTTTCTGTCCTTTTGTTAACAGCTCCCTCGCCCCGCCCTGGTTCCTATGGAAACTTTCCATTTCCTACAACCCCTCAGAAGCTCTTCTAGTTGCTAAATGCACAGTGGCCCAATTCATGAATCACTTAATAAAAAAGACAATTAGATCTTTGAGTCTACTTGGGTTAGTTTTTTTTTTAAAATAATACAAATTATCTCTTAATTTAAACATTTACATCTTCATGCCCTGTGTACTAGCTCAGCCATAGTTTTTAAAATAATGTGAAAGTCCTGGAATGATCACACTTTTATTTCTGGCACTTGCATGAAATCCCTTTGCCTAGCATTAGCGTTTATGGCAGCCTTGCTTGAATTCCATGCACCAGTCCCAGGAAAGGACAGTCACCTCTCCGCTCTGTGTCCTACATGACAGGGCATTAGCCCCTGGCAATGTACATTCTGTCCCTCTGCTATCCTTCGTGATTTAAATGTGTGTGCTGGATTTAAATTAACACCTGTACATACTGGTGTTATGTTGGAAATGTTTTAAAGTCTTTCCACGTGCTTTAGTCCTGTCTGTATCATAAACATTTAGTTTTTAAACACACAAGACTGTTAAGGGTGGAAAATTTTCAAGTGAGCCAACTAGCTAACTCAGCTACAGGGAAGAAATATCTTTAGATACCAGAAGTTGTCCTACTTGCTTGTGTGTGGTTTAGCAGGTGTATTGTATAAGATATGAAGATGGCCAATGTCTGCTTCTGTGATCCATTTACTTGTTAATTAAGGGTGTTGTTCCGGGCAAAGATATGCTAACAGCCAACTTCCACTTCTGTAATCTAAATTTTGCTTGTTCAGGAGACCACCAGGATATGGTCTTAAGCTTTATCAGCTCCTCTGAAAGCTCGGGGCTGATCTCTAGCCCTGCGTGGCAGAGAGTCAGTCGCCGGCTAATAAAGGCTCATAATTAATCTCAATTGGCTCGGTGGGTCTCAGAATCGTTCGCGCCATAACAAGACCTGGGCGATAGGAATTTATGTCAACAAACCAGGTGCCCTCATTTTGCTGACAATAACTCACTCATCAACAAGTATTTACTGTTTTTATGGACAAGGCCACTAACACTCAGATGAATAACATCCCCATCACATCTGGAGAGCAGCCGCTCACAGATTGCAAGCCCTAAGCCTGGTTGGGTCGCTTGACTATATATTTGCCAATTCTTGTTTCTTGGGATCTGGGCTCGTTCAATTCTAGCGTGGGAATGATCCGAAAGAATCCACAGGATGGATAGATCCCTAACACGCACACAAAGGAGGTGATGTTTTTTCTGTACATGCGCGACACTCCTGATTAGAATTTCGTGTTTTCAAAAAGAGGAAAACTTCCTACGCCGCGTTGCCAGGATCGGCGACTCAGTGAGGTTTCCACGGTTTTCTGTTCTTTGCCTTCACCAAGGGCCGCATCCTCCGCAGCTTTGGAGGCTGATTCGCCCATTTCCATCAACCTAATCTTTTCTCCATCAAAGGCCCTTTTAATGGTTGCCCACTCTTTTCCAGGGACCAGCTCACACTTTCCACTGGGTCCACAGAAGCTCATTAAACCAACCACTGTAATGAAAATGTTCCAAGCAAGACAAACTTTGATAAAAAGTCATTTTATGGTGGAAAGCCTAGGAACAGGTAACACGGATCATTGCATGACATTTGGCCTTCGGAGGAGAGTCTGGTGTGGAGGGTTCCACTTCTGTGCTGCTCTTTTATTGGGGGATTTTTAGAGGAGACAGCTCTAAGGTACAGTTAGCTAATGCTCAAAGCAACCCTAAGGGACAGAAATTAATTAGTATTACATCAATTTAAGACATACAAGTAATTTGTCTGTGCCCACACCAGTGCGGCTGAGGTGCGAGGCCAGGAGCCTACCCCCAAGGACCATGCGATGCTTCTTTTCTGAGGAGGGGCCGCTGACAGGAAACAGTGCGTTCCTCGGTCCCTTCCTGAGGCCGTGGTGAGACAGTACCTTGACGCCCAGGTAGTCTTTGTAGAGGAGTCAAATTTTACCTACTCTCCGAGCTTCTTGGTTGGGCCTGAGAATCACATGGACATAAGACTGAGGGGAAGCAGAATAGGCCACCCCCAAATGTGCCACTTTGGCATGCGAATTATTTTGAGCTGAAGGCATTCAGGGGGCAGCCTATCAGGAAAAACTTTTACCTCTCCCTTAACTGCTAAAGCGATTTAGATAGAGGGTCTGGCCTAGAAAGAGATCTGTAAGCAGAGATAACATTGATCTGAATGACCTACCTGCAGGGCGGGGCAGACACCTGATTACCGAATATCTGCTCTTCTCATCTTCCTGCAGACCGAGCTCCTCTTTGGAGTCCCAGGCCCCATCCCATTCCCTAGCTCAAGATGGCATACAAGTCTGAAGTGCCTGCCTGCCTTTGGGTCTCATATTTTAAGGTGTTCTTGTGTGTACCAAATTAAAATCCTTTTTCTTCTATTAATCTGTCTTGTGTGAACGTAATTAGTAGACAAGCCAAAGAGCCCAGAGGGGACGAAGAGAAATTTCTTCTGCCCCAACAAGACAGATTAACAGGAGAAAAGCATGCGACTGCCTTTGCTAGAACTCCAACATGATACGGGCATCCTCGTAAGGAAATAATGACACCCGTGAGCCACTCAGATCTGACTGCAGTGGGGCTGGAAGAACGCAGGTAGAGGCTCATCGGGGACCCGTGGTCACGATGACATTGCTCATGGGACTTGAAGGAGAGGCAAAACTTTTCTCTACCCTTTTAGGATCTCCAGTCGGGCCCGAGAATGAAGCTGATATAAGACAGATCACCAGAGAAAAGCATCCACATTTTACTTAATTTTTTACACGTGCAGGGGAGTCGTCACAAAACAGTGAAGACCCAAAACAAGGCTGGGCCTAAGTGCTTCCATACTGGGTGCAATGGAGTAGTAACTGTGAAGTCGTGGCTAAAATATACGGGGAGACCGAAGGAAGGTGAACGAGGTCTGCCTGGGTGTTTCTCGGCTGCCATTCCACATCTCTGGTTACAACATTCCTCTCTTCCTGGTAGAGGGATGGCACCTTTCTCGTGGGATAATTATCTGCTTTCGGGTAAGGCCGGAGCCCCATTTTTCCACCTGCTGTATGACGACTGCCTTTAACTGAGAACAAGCCTCATGCCAAAGTGGCATGTTCGGGAGTGGCAGGTTCTGCTCCATCCCGGGTGCGTGGAGGACACCTCACCCCTTAGAAGACACTCTCGAAGGGCTGGCACTCAGGGAAGATCTAAGTGACGAGAAGGGACCACTAGCCGTAGTTCACTGAGGACCAGGAAGAGTCACGGGACCCAGAACAATCAGAGAGAACACAGGATGTGGGCCAGGAAGGCGCCGCGAACCCCTGACGACATCGATTAGGCAGGATCAATGAACAGTGAGATGGAGCGGAGATCCAATTTTAGTATGATTTCAGAATGGCAATTAGTAGGTCAGTGGTAACCACGGCAAAGGCATTTGTTAGTGACTGGAGCAGAAGTTACGTAATCGTGAAGCCGGACTCCAGATTACTCAAGCGTGGGAGATTTAGTGCGATGGGAAGGATCTGGTCGTCAGCAGGCACGCGGATTCAGTGAGGAGGGACCACGATGTATTTACATGGGGAAAGAGCCCGCGGAAAGAATTAAGACTTTAAGTTGGGCTATCATGATGGCTGCAGTAGGACGCCCAGCTAATTTATTGTCCAATCAAATAAGATATTGATAGTGGAAGGGGCCTCCATTAACTATCCTAAGACGGAGCAGGTAGACTGGAGCTGTTCCCAGTAAACTGGGGTGAGTTTTCACTCTGGGTTTAAGTGGCAAATGCAAGTCCTCAGGTAGGGGAAAGATTTAGGGCGCAGGTGGCAGAGTGAGCCCGGATGGCCTAAAGGCCACTTCTGCCTGGTGGGTAAATAGAGAGGTCAGTTTGCAGTCAGGGTCACAGGTGGGGAGGTTATAGGTTGAACACGTGAAGGAACGTTTAAGATAAAACATCAAAATTTTGGAAATAAAGCAGTAGGATGATCGATGACCCGTGTGCCAGAGTCCCCCGTCTGGGTAAGGCATGAAGAGTTAAATGTGTCCCCCACACCTGAGCCGTCCATCCACAGGTGTGTGTAGCATTTCCCGCGGGAGGGAGGCCGGCGTGCAGGCCGGGGCGCCCTCTGCCGGCCGCGCGGAGCAGGGCCCCCGGACGCCTCGGGGAAGACGCGTTGTCCTGCACTTGGAACGAGGACACCGGTGACACCACTCGGTAACGTCCGGGCTGGAAAACTTGCCGTCCCAAAGGCGACTCGCCCCGGGCGGTTCGCGAGCAGCAGCTTCGGAACGCGCGAGGACCCGCCGTGTCCCCGGGGCGCGTTCACCCGCCATCTTCGGCGGTGGCCGCCGACTGGAAAACGGCCCAAAGCCAAGGTCGCCAGACCTGGCAAAGAAACCGCGTTTTCGTTAAAGGTGAGCATTCAGCAGCCCTTCGCGTGACCAGGTGGGTGGCCCTGAGAAGGGCCTTTGGTTTCGCTGCAGAAAGCGAGTCGGGGTTCAGACTCAGCCCCCGAAGCCGTAGAGCGTGCGGCCCTGGCGCTTGAGCGCGTAGACCACGTCCATGGCCGTGACCGTCTTGCGCTTGGCGTGCTCCGTGTAGGTGACGGCGTCCCGAATCACGTTCTCCAGGAAGACCTTGAGCACCCCGCGGGTCTCCTCGTAGATGAGCCCGGAGATGCGCTTGACGCCGCCGCGCCGCGCCAGGCGCCGGATGGCGGGCTTGGTGATGCCCTGGATGTTGTCGCGCAGCACCTTGCGGTGGCGCTTGGCTCCCCCCTTGCCGAGCCCCTTCCCGCCTTTGCCGCGACCAGACATGGCGAAAGGTGAGTCTGTCTGAAGTCTAACCTCGCGCAGGCCTCTGACGCCTCTTAAGTAGCAATGGGGCGGACCTCGTTTGAAACTGAAAGACCAGAAAACGCGGAAAACCGCCCCGAGTCCCCGCCCCTGGGTTCTTGGGCCTCAAGGAAACGCGGTGTAGAAAGACTTTTTGGTATTTAGAAAATGAGAAATTCTAATCAGGAGTCTATTCATCTCGCGTATATTCTTGGATTATTCCCACGGGGGGATTGAAGAAGCCCAGATCCCAGGAAACAGGAATTGGCAAATATATAGTCAACCAACTCAACCAGGTTTAGGATTTAGAATCTGAGCGGCTGCTCTGGAGCTGCAACTGGGCTGTTTCTTGGAGTGTCAGTGGCTTGATCTGTAAAAGGGATAAATACTTGTTGATGATTGAGTTATTGTCAGCAAAATGAGGGCATCTAGTCTGTTGACATAAATTCCTATCGCCCAGATCTTGTGTGTTTAAAAACTAAATGTTTACAATACAGACAGGACAAGGCACACGGAAAGATTTCAACACATTTCCAACACAGTGCCAGTATGTACAGTGTGCTTTAATGTAAATCCAGCACACACATTTAAATCACGAAGGATAGCAGAGGGACAGAATGTACATTGCCGGGGGCTAATGCCCTGTCATGTAGGACACAGAGTGGAGAGGTGACTGTCCTTTCCTGGGACTGGTGCATGCAATTCAAGCAAGGCTGCCATAAACTCTAATGCTAGGCAAAGGGATTTCATGCAAGCGTCAGAAATAAAAGTGTGATCATTCCAGGACTTTCACATTATTTTAAAAAATGTTGCTGTGGTAGTACACAGGGCATGAAGATATATGATGTCCTTAGAATGCAATAGAATGTTCAAATTAAGAGATGATTTTTACTGTTTAGGAAAACAAACAAACAAACAAACCTGACCTGAGTAGACTCCAAGTTCTAATTGTCTTCATGAAGCGATTCATGAATCGGGCCGCTTCGCATTTCACAACGAGAAGGGCCTTTGATGGGCTGTAGGAAATGGAAGTTTTTGTAGGAACAGGGTGAGGCGAGGGTGCTTCGAACAAAAACGAAGAAATTGGGCCTGGACATCGCTTTTTGGGTGGCGGAGGAAGAGAGGGGAAGGGACATATCATAGGATTCCAAGTAATCTGCTAAGCGCTTCCAAGAACATGCTTTTGACCATGTCTGTGTTAGTTTTCATCCCCCACCCCACCTCCATTTTTGGATTGTTTTATTTGTAATTCCTGCTTTCCACCTCAACATGACACTTTTTTTTTGTAAAGTTACAAAGGGGCTATGAGGACCGGGAGCCGCAGGATCGTTTCATTCGTCACATACAAATCACACAGTGCTGCTACTGTCTCTGGCAAGTTTGCTTCAAGGTTCAAAACCACCGCACTGAGCCTTCCCAGGTGTTTCTGAATCTGACTTCTGACTTCTGTAACTGAGGATTCTCTACAGCAGAGTCTGCAGTCGAATGAGCGGCTGGGAAGGGCGGGCGGTGCGGGGACCTGGGTTTCCCTTCCTAGCAGAGCTCGTCATTAGTCGGAGTCTCCAGTGTTCACCAGTCCCCGGGCCGGGAGCTCCCGTCGCTGGCGTAGGCCGGAGCCGGCTGAACCCAGAGACCCTGCAGTGCCCAGGGCGTCTCAGGACTCGGCCTTCGGTGGGGGGGAGTGGACAATGGATCTGGAGGATGTCCAGCAAACAAGAGATTATTTACTTTGATCTCTGCAAGGCCCGAGTTCTGCCTTCGTAACAATGACAAGTTTCTCACTCAGGGTGCAGATAGAATCTGCAGTGAGTTTCAGGTTCTTTGATGCAGTGAGCTCTGACTTGCTGCATGCAGATTCAAGGCTTCCAGTCCAGGCCATTAATTGGTGCAGTCGGGGTCTGCCCAAGCGGGACCACTGACGGCACAGGGGCGCGCCGTGGGATTGAGACTGAGTTAAAGACCATCTGAAGATGCAGCAGTGACTCGAGAGAGGGACATGTGCCCGCTGCCCAGAGAAGGATGGGGCTGTGCTTAGGGGGCACGCGGTGGACAGTGGAGGGCGGTGGGCAAGCAGTGCCACTCCGCCTCTGCCCTGACATTGCTTAGGGGGCAGATTACGGGCCTGTGCGCACGGCTCTTCCGAATGACATCGTAGGTGGCTCTGAAAAGAGCCTTTGGGTTTCAAGCTGCCAGGGGCGGAGCTCAGGCCCGCTCCCCGCGGATGCGGCGCGCCAGCTGGATGTCCTTGGGCATGATGGTGACGCGCTTGGCGTGGATGGCGCACAGGTTGGTGTCCTCGAACAGCCCCACCAGGTAGGCCTCGCACGCCTCCTGCAGCGCCATGACGGCCGAGCTCTGGAAGCGCAGGTCGGTCTTGAAGTCCTGCGCGATCTCGCGCACCAGGCGCTGGAAGGGCAGCTTGCGGATCAGCAGCTCCGTGGACTTCTGGTAGCGGCGGATCTCGCGCAGCGCCACCGTGCCGGGCCGGTAGCGGTGCGGCTTCTTGACGCCGCCGGTGGCCGGCGCGCTCTTGCGGGCCGCCTTGGTGGCCAGCTGCTTGCGCGGGGCCTTCCCGCCCGTGGACTTGCGCGCCGTCTGCTTCGTGCGAGCCATCGCGACCTCCCGAGAGCACAGGCCGATGCGGGCCGGAGGGCGCCCCGCCACCCGTATATATCACGCGAGCCCCGCTCTGATTGGACTCGGCGTCTGTCCCGCACGGCTCGCGGGGCACCGATTGGGAGCGGCGGCCGCTTTCCGGTCGCGTGACCTCCGGGCCTTCAGACCGAAGTCGGCTTCTTCCTCCACCCGCCCCCTCAACCGCCGCTGTTTCAACCCTCTCTGGCCTCTACCGACTCAGGCCGTTTCTGGGCAGAATAGAACATCAGTTACTGCAGGGGTCTACCTTAACTGCAGCGATAGATCTTAATTGCTGAATAAATTTTTAATTTTGGGCATTCGAAACTGGTTTTCTTTTGATCGATTTGAAAAGGCGCGCGCAAGACGTGATTGGCTAAGAGACTTTTTTTTTTTTTTAGCTTCATTCAAGTTTGGGAAGCCTAAGTTCAAGTCAATTGCTTCACTTCTCTAAGCTTAGATTTTTTAAAATCTGTTTTTCCAGATTTTCTAAATGCACCAAAACTCTGATGTAATTTCACTTAATGTTGGAACTACATGAACATGAACTTTCACTCACAGCGTCCTCGTGGCAAAGCCCTCCCACTGGGTTTCACAATTTACTGGGTTTCTGTGAAATGGGGTTAAAAACCCCGACTTGTAAATGGTACAAGATCACCGTGCCTCTTCGAAGTCCTGCTGAAGCCCGTTAGGCTCGGCCTGAAAGACACGACCGGGGACAAGCAGTGATGCGTTCCTGCTTACCAGGGGTGAGGGCCCCGCAGAGTGGGAGACGGGCGGATTACAGGCGGCGAGTCCACTTAAAATACAAAACAAATTCTCTCAACACCGCACAGCCTGGAGGGTGGTTTTATTGCTTTGTGGGGCACTAACTCGATTTGCATCTAAATGTCTACCTTTGACCAAGCTTTGTTCTCCACTTCATCTTTTCCTCACATTAACCCTGAGGCCAGCTGCACTGATTGCCCTAAGTACCTGTGAAACAAAGTATCTCTGTGACCGTTTCAATTGGCCGATGGTAACTTTCATGTTTGTGGTAACTTTCAAATTAAGGGGCAGTTTCGCGTTATGGAGTGTTGAAGTGCTGACACCTACCGGCCAACTGGGGTAAAGGCAGTTTGCAACCAGAGACTTAAATTAGGAACACGCAGCCCTTTTAGTGAAAACGTGGGTGGCTCTGAAAAGAGCCTTTGGTTTGAACTCGGCTTGCTCGAGCTGCGGCAGACAGAGGCAGGCGCCTACTTGCCCTTGGCCTTGTGGTGGCTCTCGGTCTTCTTGGGCAGCAGCACGGCCTGGATGTTGGGCAGCACGCCGCCCTGCGCGATCGTCACCTTGCCCAGCAGCTTGTTGAGCTCCTCGTCGTTGCGGATGGCCAGCTGCAGGTGGCGCGGGATGATGCGCGTCTTCTTGTTGTCGCGCGCCGCGTTGCCCGCCAGCTCCAGGATCTCGGCCGTCAGGTACTCCAGCACGGCCGCCAGGTACACGGGCGCGCCGGCGCCCACCCGCTCGGCGTAGTTGCCCTTGCGGAGCAGGCGGTGCACGCGGCCCACGGGGAACTGGAGCCCGGCCCGCGACGAGCGCGTCTTGGCCTTGGCGCGCGCCTTGCCGCCCTGCTTCCCGCGTCCCGACATAGCAGCTAACTCCTGTAGGACAGGAGAAACTGGACAGTTGAATTGCACTTTGTAGAATGAAGAAATCTTTTTATACATAGTGTAGGAATGTGGCAGTGACGGCACTGATTGGTTGAAATGTTGTCTGTCCAATAGGAAAGAGAAATGTGACAGTGTACTGATCATCCAATCAGAAAGGAGAAGTCTTCATCGTTCATTTACACTGAGGAGCATATATAAGCGAATGGGCTCTGCAGCCTTCACACTGATTGTGGTGAAAGTGCTACTAGCAGTTCTACAAATTGTAGGAGAAGCCATGCCTGAACCTTCCAAGTCGGCGCCCGCCCCGAAGAAGGGCTCCAAGAAGGCGGTGACCAAGGCGCAGAAGAAGGACGGCAAGAAGCGCAAGCGCAGCCGCAAGGAGAGCTACTCGGTGTACGTGTACAAGGTGCTGAAGCAGGTGCACCCCGACACCGGCATCTCGTCCAAGGCCATGGGCATCATGAACTCGTTCGTGAACGACATCTTCGAGCGCATCGCGGGCGAGGCGTCGCGCCTGGCGCATTACAACAAGCGCTCGACCATCACGTCGCGGGAGATCCAGACGGCCGTGCGCCTGCTGCTGCCCGGGGAGCTGGCCAAGCACGCCGTGTCCGAGGGCACCAAGGCCGTCACCAAGTACACCAGCTCCAAGTAGACGCGTTCCTGAGCGGCTTTGCCGCTGACCCCAAAGGCTCTTTTCAGAGCCACCCACGTTTTCTGGGGAGAGCTGTACCTGACGTTTGTGCGTGGCGACCCTGTATGTCAGCTATTGATGTAAGTTGTGTCTTAAGAGTTCTTAATCGTATTTGAGACATTCTCTGAGCCGTTATGCGGCCTGGAGGTATCTTGGCTTTAATTGCAATACTGCTGTGGTCGCTTCCCAGGAGACATCTATTTCACAACTCTATTAATCCACCTTCCATGTGTCCTAAGCCTCTAAGCGCTCATCAAACCACACTTTCCCTGCCTCTGCTTCTTTCTGAAGGAGACTGGAATTCAAAGGAGCTAAAGGATTTCAAGAGAAGGGCCCTCTGGGTGAGCCAGGCTGCCCTTGAGAAGGCTGCTGGTGCCGCCAAGGGCTGGTGGGGGCGCCTCTTCCCCGACCCTGGATCTCTGGAAACCAAAATCTCCCGGGGTTCCTGTGGCACTTATTCCTGTGGGCTGCACCCTGTGCTCTTTGCTCACAGATAAAATGAGATTCCTTTTAATTTCTCAGAATTGGTTACTGATGGCAATAGCCCATCTAAATCCGTTTGCATTTTTCTTGCATCCCAGAAATCCAAGCTCTCATTTCCTGGGTTTTCGACCGTTTGGGGACGCCACTGTAAAGGCAGGGAGGGTGGCCTCCATCTCTAGTGACAAAAGTTTTGAATTTCCCGCCCTTCCCCACTGGCGCCACCTCGTGGTTGACTAGGGTGGGTGGAGAGAAGGGGAAATGGAAAGGTGCTTGTATTTTTCTGCAAACCATTTTTTAAAGGAATCTGGGACTGTAAAAATAATCCCCAAGACACTGAAAGGACCCTTGGTTTAGGAAGGGGAGCTAATGGGGCCGGTCTAGATTTGAGGTGGGGGGATGCGGAGGGAGTCAGCTATTGACTGCTTATTACAACAGCAAAAAATTATTTTTCCCTTTAGTTTATGAGCACTTTTTGTACGTGACATACAACAGTGTCTTTGGGTGAAGAAATAAAATTTAAAGTTGAATTTATCAAAAAAGACCCATGTTAAAAAGAAAATTTATTTTTCCCTACATCCCACACATATCAGCCCACCACTGTATGAGAAACAGTTCATACCCCATCATATGCAAAATACAGTTGTGGAAAAGATGTTTTCCTTAAAAGTTAATAATTTATGTTTCTCAGATTGCAAAAAGACATCCTCCACCTCCTACCCCCCCTCCCCCCAAAACTCTGTAAACTCAGGTTACAGTGTAAGAATCACTATCCATTGTGTTCTTTCCCTGAAGGGTAAGATCTGAATAGTAATATTATTTCTTCCACCTTTCGAAACGATCTCCTGAATACAGATTATTTTCTCCCCATCTTGTGCTGTGTAACTTTGCCAGACTCCTTGCTTTCTACCTTCCTTTCCCCCTCTCTCTCATTCCTTCCTAATATTGGATATTTTACTCAAAACTATACCTTTGACAACCTCAAACCAAAAACCAGTCCTCCCAATCTCTAAGCTCGATTTTTTTGCCATCTGTTCTGACACTTGGATGATCTTTAACAAGTGAATGAGAAATTAAGGGAAAAAATCAGGTGCCTAGACTCCATGGTAGACCCGGATCACTAGTGGGGAGTAGTGAGAAGCTCGGAAAAAAAATGCATAAATTTCCCTAGTTGATTCTGACCAGGCACCAACTTTGGACACAGCAGGGCCAGTGGGCAAGCCCGTGAACTTAAGAGAAATAGTAGAGCTGTTGCTGAACTCAAGGGGCTCACCGCTTGGGGTTTTCATTCCAGAGGGAGATGTGGTTGTTCTTAGGTGGTTTCATTTACTTGCAGCAAGTGAAGGAGACGAGATTCACATTCAAACTCTGTCTCCGGGAGTCCAGGTTTAGCCATCGGTTAATTACATGCTGATTTCCTCTTAGCTGTCTGCTAAACTTACCCTGTTGAGTTCCAAGTCAAACTCATCCAGGTTACAGCTGAGTTTGCAAAATATTGTTACGTTTTAACATTTAGCAGAAAGAGCATTTAGCAAGAACCACCCAGACCTTGGAACCCTCGTCCTAACTAAAAGAAGGATTTACACACACTCTTCCCTAACAAACACCTACCTTTTTTTTTTTTTCAGAGCCGCAGTCTCTGACTTACAAAGCAGAGAAAATAACTTGGAATACATCCCCAATTCTTCATCTTGAAATTTTTCTTGTCTTCCTATCCAATAAAGATGACCTGAAGACAGAAACAGTGAATTTGCAAAGAACTGGATTTGCAAAGGAAGGGAAATAGGGCACTGCCATGGGTGCCCAGAACCAGATGTAGGGGGCTTGGGAGAACTATAATTTGGAGGGTGGTCAACTGAGAATTCTGAAAAGAGATGAAAAGTCCACAAAGAGACAGGTGCTGGGAGGTCCAGAGACCGCTCATGACGGGGAAGGAGAAGGCACACTTGGAACACAGGAACGTGCTGGCCCCTGCTTCTTGGCAGGCGACAGGACCTGGACCTCTCAATTCTGTCTTCAGCATCTCAGCAACAGTCAACGTGTTTTTCTTGGCTTTTTATTTTTTCATTAAATAATGCATACATCGAAATAAGTTTTTTGAACTTCCTTGAAAAATAAAACCTGCTCATTATTTAAAAGCAACCTCTGAAATGATTTAAAATAAATAAGAATCATTTGCAACTTCATCGTCCAGGACATTTTGGCCACCAGTCTTCCAGAAATTTCCTTTGTGCAGGTCTACACAGACAGATATAAAAGTATCATGTCAGGAAGATCATAATTTTGTTATTCTTTTAAATTAAGGATGGTTATTCCTGACCAACCTTTTTAACACTGCACCCCATTGTAGGGAAGTAGGTAACTGCCCTTTATCAATTGACCTTCACTTTTAAAAAATAATTAAAACAACAACAACAACAATGTTTCTTAGCCCATTTGGGCAACTATAGCAAAAATACCATATGCTAGGTGATTTAAACAAACAAACAAAAACACCACATACGTATTTCAATGTTGTAAACACAGGGATTTAGTGGGATGTGGAGGACGATGGAGGAGTTTTCTGAAATAACTAGAATCCTGTGTGGCGTAGCCAAGAGAGAAAAATAGGGCAAGAGGGTCGGGAACGGCGTTGGGAAGTGAATGACAAGGCTTTTCCAGCCGGAGGGCAGAGTCCTTCCTCTGGTTCACTCGGTGTTACCACTGACAGGGTAGACAACCAGCCTGGGTCTCTTGGTGTCGCAGTCTCTAAAATGAGAGCGCTCATTCTATAAACCTTCGAGGTGGTCCCTAAAGGCCCCGTACAGGAAACATGATGGAAGCGGAAGGTCAGCTTGCAGCTTCCCATTCCTCCTGATAGTTTTTGTTGTGCAGATCGTTTTTTAACATAGGGCTCCACAAAGAGTTAATTCATCTTTCCCTCCTTTTATCCAGCAATGAAGATCTACCTCTTAAATATTATCTATTTGGAAATGGCTCTGCGTTTCTTTCTTTCCAAAATCAGAAGTCGCAATCCTGGAAAAAGACCACGAGCCAAAAGTCAAGACAATGAGGACAATCGCTCAGGCTTCTGCTTGCGTTTAAGAACAGTATTTAAAAGAAATCAAATTGATTCGATTATTAGCATGAAAGTTTCCTCAGACTGGATTAAATAGGAGGGGGAAAAAAAAAAAAGCTTTGCCCTCTATGCAAACGAGGATGTACGTTCTATTTTTCCATTGGTTACTTGACTCGAGTCAAGTAACCAATGGGAAAACTGCATACAGCCTACCTCCATTTAGTATAAATACGTCCCTTGCTCTCCGCTTTGGCTCCATTCTGCTCATTTCTTCTCGAGAAAGGCTTGTTTCCTTCTCAAGTAGTCATGTCCGGACGCGGGAAGCAGGGCGGCAAGGCGCGCGCCAAGGCCAAGACGCGCTCGTCGCGGGCCGGGCTGCAGTTCCCCGTGGGCCGCGTGCACCGCCTGCTCCGCAAGGGCAACTACGCCGAGCGGGTGGGCGCCGGCGCGCCCGTGTACCTGGCGGCCGTGCTGGAGTACCTGACGGCCGAGATCCTGGAGCTGGCGGGCAACGCGGCGCGCGACAACAAGAAGACGCGCATCATCCCGCGCCACCTGCAGCTGGCCATCCGCAACGACGAGGAGCTCAACAAGCTGCTGGGCAAGGTGACGATCGCGCAGGGCGGCGTGCTGCCCAACATCCAGGCCGTGCTGCTGCCCAAGAAGACCGAGAGCCACCACAAGGCCAAGGGCAAGTAGGCGCCTGCCTCTGTCTGCAGCAGCTCGAGCAAGCCGAATTCAAACCAAAGGCTCTTTTCAGAGCCACCCACCTTTTCACTAAAAGGGCTGCGTGTTCCTAATTTAAGTCTCTGGTTGCAAACTGCCTTTACCCCATTTGGTCGGTAGGTGTCAGCACTTCACTGCATAACGCGAAACTGCCCCTCCATTTGAAAGTTACAGCAAAGATGAAAATTGCCATCGGCCAAGTGGAATGGATACAGACACTGTTTCACAGGTAATTAGGGCAATCAGTGCAGCTGGCCTCAGGGTCAATGTGAGGAAAGGTAGACATTTAGATGCAAATCGAGTTAGTGCCCCACAAAGCAATAAAACTACCCTCCAGGCTGTGCGGTGTTGAGAGAATTTGTTTTGTATTTTAAGTGGACTCACCACCTGCAATCTGCCCGTCTCCCACTCTGCGGGGCCCTCACCCCTGGTAATAAGCAGGAACGCATCACTGCTTGTCCCCGGTCGTGTCCTTCAGGCCGAGCCTAACGGGCTTCAGCAGGACTTCGAAGAGGCACGGTGATCTTGTACCATTTACAAGTCGGGGTTTTTGACCCCATTTCACAGAAACCCAGTAAAATTGTGAAACCCAGTGGGAGGGCTTTGCCATGAGGACGCTGTAGTGAGTGAAACTACGTGTTCATGCAGTTCCAACATTAAGTGAAATTATATCAGAGTTTTGGTGCATTTAGAAAATCTGGAAAAACAGATTTTAAAAAATCTAAGCTTAGAGAAGTGAAGCAATTGACTTGAACTTAGGCTTCCCAAATTTGAATGGAGCTAAAAAAAAAAAAATCTCTTAGCCAATCACGTCTTGCGCGCGCCTTTTCAAATCGATCAAAAGAAAACCAGTTTCGAGCGCCCAAAATTCAAATTTTATCCAGCAATTAAGATCTATCGCTGCAGTTAAGGTAGACCCCTGCAGTAACTGATGTTCTATTCTGCCCAGAAACGGCCTGAGTCGGTAGAGGCCAGAGAGGGTTGAAACAGCGGCGGTTGAGGGGGCGGGTGGAGGAAGAAGCCGACTTCGGTCTGAAGGCCCGGAGGTCACGCGACCGGAAAGCGGCCGCCGCTCCCAATCGGTGCCCCGCGAGCCGTGCGGGACGGACGCCGGGTCCAATCAGAGCGGGGCTCGGGTGATATATATACGGGTGGCGGGGCGCCGTCCCGCCCGCATCGGCCAGGCGCTCTCGGGAGGTCGCGATGGCTCGCACGAAGCAGACGGCGCGCAAGTCCACGGGCGGGAAGGCCCCGCGCAAGCAGCTGGCCACCAAGGCGGCCCGCAAGAGCGCGCCGGCCACCGGCGGCGTCAAGAAGCCGCACCGCTACCGGCCCGGCACGGTGGCGCTGCGCGAGATCCGCCGCTACCAGAAGTCCACGGAGCTGCTGATCCGCAAGCTGCCCTTCCAGCGCCTGGTGCGCGAGATCGCGCAGGACTTCAAGACCGACCTGCGCTTCCAGAGCTCGGCCGTCATGGCGCTGCAGGAGGCGTGCGAGGCCTACCTGGTGGGGCTGTTCGAGGACACCAACCTGTGCGCCATCCACGCCAAGCGCGTCACCATCATGCCCAAGGACATCCAGCTGGCGCGCCGCATCCGCGGGGAGCGGGCCTGAGCCTCAGCCACCCACTCATCTACAAAGGCTCTTTTCAGAGCCACCCACAGTTTCACTTAAAAGGGTTGTAACTCGGCTGTAGGTCTCATTTGCTGAGACTTAAATTAGAAAAGTAGGTAAATAGCTGTGTTTTAGTATTAAGCACTTAGCTAATGTGCTGTTAGCATGCACGTTGACATGTGTGACTTAGTGACTTCTGGAATGCAGCCCAGCCCATTCTGACATTCATACACTAAAGGTGTCTTCTGTGCTGGAAATAGAGGCCAAACTTAGCTTTTCATTGGATCTGAATTATCCAAGGAATTTTGTCTAAGATAATTGTAACCTTTTGGTTTTAACCTTCAAACATTGATTCCATTTTATCCTGACCAACTGAATTTACAGCATTCGTTCGAGTTTTCATTTGTACAGACCCCTGACCCAGCTGCCCTGTCATTCCTGCCTCGAATCCGATGCGATGCAGCTAAGTCTTACAGCAGCATATGCTCCCCAGCAGTCCACAGGACATTCGCGTCTGACTCCAGAATTCGGTACTGGTCTCTGGGACATGGGACTAGCTCAGGCGATACAAAATGACCTCCTCACCGGAAGTCCAGTAAACAAATTTATGTAACAGGAAAGAGAGGACTTGCCTATCACTTCCCAAAGTTCCTTTGTCCACGCATCTTAAAATCAGTGGGATTTAAGATGCTGACTATTTCAGCATAACAAATGACTAAACCTGTAGAGAATCTTTATTATAAGAGTTTGAGCCCAAACTGACAACTCAGGCCAGGAGCAAGATCTCGAATGCTCCAAAGAATGAGTTTTGCAGTTGCTTTTAGCATTTGAAGTTCCAGAGCGGACGCTGGGGAGACGACCAGAAGGTGGGAAATGGGAGTTGAGGCCGCGTGCTCCCTGAGGAGAGTCTTCCATCTCGGGAGGGGTCTGCAAGCGGGCATTTCGAGGGCTTGTTGACCTAGATGCAGGAGGACAAGGGCTAAGGCTTGCATAAGGTGAAGCCCAGGAGTTAAGACCCCTCGGAAAATATCTTCGGTTAATAAAAGGTAGTTCGAGCGCTAGTTTGGACTACCAGCCACAAGAAGTCACGCAGCATCCGGTTAGCCATTACAGAAACGGGCCTGGGGCCTGTTAGACGGGGGGAAAAATAAATCACCAAGACAGCAGAAACAGTAATGGTATACAGCGAGTGAGGTCACAAAGTGTATAGCCGCTACCTCTGCAGGTCGAGATAACCTAGCAACGTGCGTGAAGATGTTCTCCAGCCTACAAAGTGCACGACCAGCTGAAACTGGGGGTCCTGGTCTGATGCATGATTTTGATTTCATGCATCGCCCCAGCTCTCTTGGTTCAACGGTTTCTTCCCAGCATGCCTCGTAAGCCTCAGCCCTTCTCTTACTGGTCATGTGCCCCCGAGGCAGCCAGACACAGTGGCCGGGCCTTAACCAGGGTCACAGTTCTGAGTTTCTGCTAAGCTGAGCTGACTTGATGGCCTGAGCTGTATTTCAGCTCCTGAGCCCTCATGCAGAATGACCCGCAGGCCACGTCATCCCGAAACTGGACGAGGGACTCTGAAGCTGACCTCAGGCCTGAAATTATGAATCGCTGCCCTCACCTCGCTCTTGAACAATCAGCAAGACTCACGACCCTGAACCCCTTACTCACGATAACTTGTGACTTTTGCTCTCTAAAGCCCCTTGTCTGTGAACCGGGGTGTGTGTGTGTGTGTGTGTGTGTGTGTGTGTGTGTGTGTGTGGTGTGTACGCATGAAGATTTCACCACTGCAAGTGGCCTGG
Organism: Pteropus medius; assembly: GCF_902729225.1. Taxonomy (NCBI): domain Eukaryota; kingdom Metazoa; phylum Chordata; class Mammalia; order Chiroptera; family Pteropodidae; genus Pteropus; species Pteropus medius. Next base: position 458,785 of record NW_024343159.1, on the reverse strand, counting down.
GCTCTGCTGCGGAGCACTGTACAGTAAACACCACTTTCTGTCACCACACCCCGGTACCGGCATCGCCGGCCATCTGCCCCGCTGAGTGGGCTGCTCTGCTCGGTTACAGATGCCGGGGAGCTTTTGCTGGAAAGTTACAGGCTTGGGGTGTGCCTGGCACCGTGGCCGGCCCAGGCAGGGAGCTGCGATTCACTACACACCCCTTCTCATCCACAAATGCTAGCAACTGTAGAGCTGCTCTCTCTCTCTTTGACCCATGACCCCCTTTAATAAACACAAAAACATCAGTTTAAGTGTTCCTATCTTAGTATATATGCTGCTGAAGCGAGCACAATGTGTTTATTTTTTTAATTTCCCAAATATAGAAGGATAATATGACTGATGGGGTAGACCAAGCTTCCTGAGGCCTAAAGCTTACACTACCGGCGACCCTCAAAGACTGGGATACAGATTTACAACACTACACAGTGAATATACGTTTAAAATGGGAAACTAAATCAACCGTGGATAAAAATGGGGTACTATGGAAAATAACCCCACGGGGCGATGTGATCAGTTCTTACCGCTGCAGGCCGCGGAGGGCAGTCTGGCCTGGGCCTGTAGCATTTCAGTAAAAGGCTCATCTACGCTTCAAGCGCGCCCCGCCCCCCCAGCCCTCTGACTCCCAGGTTCACACGCCTTAGAAACACCCCCTTTCGGGCAGGCCCCTCCTCCGGAAGCCGACCACCCCGGAGAGCACAGGGCCTTAACTAGCCTGATCTCCGATCCCCACCTTCATGTCATCTTTCGAATGTCCCCTCCTTAATTTCAGATGCATAAAAAAAAATAATAATAATAATAACTGCAATATCGTCACTCTCCAGAGCATTTGAGGTCTTGCCGGGCAATATTGTCAGTTTGGCTCAAACTCATACAAATTCTCTCCTGGTTTGGACGTTTCTCGTGTCAGCACTACTTTTTTTTATCTACCAGGTCTCTTGGTGTCCGAGAAGGAGGCCCCAGCACCTAACATCATGTGCCCTGTTTTCATAACTCAGTTTCAGTTTTCGACAGAAATATTTCGATTTCTTCAAATTGACCCAATGAAATCTAGACCAATCGACCATCGTTTCAAGTCAGTCACCCTTCCTCCTCCCCAAATTCTAGTCCTCGGAAGACAGTACATATCAAGATGCACTGGCATTCAAGCCTTAAAACGAGGATGAGGGCACAGAACAGGACATTTGAGACTAGTGGGCATTCTAGAAAGTCGCCCACGTTGCCATGAGCCACATAACGCTAGCAAAATGCTTGCGACGGCCTCGCAGGAACTGAGAGATGTGCCTACGACATCACATGAAAAACAAAAAAGAACGGAAATTCTCATTAATAATTTCACATCTAATGATAACATTTCAGACGTACTGGGTAAATAAAGCATATTATTAAAATCGAACCCACCGTGTCTCCGCTCCGTATCCGTGTGGCTGCAGACAGCACTGTTCTGGGGGTTGATTCGCTCATGTGGACCCCTGGGCCTCTTCCCTGCGCACCGCATTGGAAGCCAGCCCTCGAGGAGGCCGGCAGATCTGGCTGCCACTCCCAGCAGCACCAGAGATGAATAATCTGAGAATAAAGGGAATAGGAAATGTGAAGATGTCGTTGGAGAAAAATGCAAAATGTTTGAACAGATGGAAAAACATGAAATGTTCTTAAATATGAAAACTCATCTCCCTAGATGAATTTATAAAAAAATAACACAATCCCGATTAAACTGCCAATAGGGTGTTGAGGGTTTTTTGTATGTGTAATGAAGGGGTAACTGTGTGTGTTGGGGGGGCACATGTTAAAATACACATGGAAAACAATAAATAATCAAATGGGAGAGAGAGAGAGACAGAGAGAGACAGAGAGAGAGACAGAGAGAGAGAAACCAGAAAATTCTCAGGAAAAAAATTAACTACAGAGAATTAGCCAAAAAGAGAACCAGGCAATTCTGAAAAAGATCATGAGAGGGAATTGGCTCTGTCGGCTGTTAACGCCATAATACAGCATCTCAGTGTATGCGACATCCCACTGTTATCTGAATACCTGCTGTGGCTCATGTATTCTCTCCAGCATGGAAGACAGCGCTGTGAACAGTACTTCCAACGGCGCGACCTCACCTTGGGAGCAGCCAGGACGATCAAAGAACAAAACTGACAACCGAAAATTAGGCCACCTGTCCCTGGAATTTAGCTTGTAAATAAAGGTGGCATCTCAAAGGAGGGCGAGTGGCGAGAGGGAGCAGAATGGAGGCGTTAAGAAACGGTCTTGGGAGGAAAATATCCATCTCTCAAAGAATTCTCCACACATCCCTATCCGTAAACTTACACTAAAACAGAAGGCTCAATGATTTTAAATGTAGAATTAACAACACGAAATTACTGAGCGAAACCATGGGAGCACCGTCCTCCGTGCGTATCACACTCATGGAAAGGGAGGTTTTTCTATGCGTGATTATACAGAAAACGAGGCTCGAGCCCGCTCGATCCGGCCCTCGGGGCAGATGGGCTCAGGGGCCACCGCCGCGCACGCGGGAGGGAGCCCACAGCGCCCTCTCGTGGGGGCGCTCGGTGAAGACGTGGGCAGCGGGGTCCCCCGAAGCCCGTCCCTACACTGGTCTAGAGAAAAACCTGCGTCCAGCTGAACACAAACAGGTCGCCTTACTCTTCTGCCTGGGAGAAACGCGGTGAATGTGAAAGAATCCACAGATGACAGTCAGTGAAAACTAAACCCCTTTATTGGCGCAGCGATACACACAGATCCAAGAATTTACCGATATATATATTTTTTCTCCGTCACGTACAAACAGTCAGACTGCACAGAAAGTGCGCTCGAAGCGCCTTCGCTTTTTAGATGTTTATCTAAAATGAGGACTGGGGACCGCCCTGCCGGGGCAAGATGGCGACGAAAAGTTGTTTGTGATGCGCTCGGGTCCGTCACAGCGCGTCGAGTTACACGGTCCGTACGAGGGACAGGAAGACCCCGGGGTGGCCGAGCCCTGGGTGGCAGCCGTTCTCCGAGTGCGCTCCTTTGTCGCCAGGCACACGGGAATCAGGGGAAGGCGCGCCCCTCCTCGCAGGGCCGGACGCCTCCGACGTCCCCTGGACACCCCCGACTCTCGAAAACACATAAAGTGTCCCACACACCATACACGTCTGTATCGAGCGAAAAAAGCAAACGATCCGACGAAACAAAACATACGTGACGGAGAGCGGGCCACGGCCCAATTAAATCTGGGGTGGAAGCCAAGGGCTGCAGGGGAGCGCCAACCCGCACGCAGGCGGGACTTTTGAACAGTTTTTCAGCCTAATAGTGACATCGCTGCAGTCTCAGACACCGGCTGGCTTCACTAGTGGTGGCTGTTGTCCCCAGGCGTGGGGCGGGGCCGCCCGGCGCTTCCGCACAGCTGGCCCAGGGGCTGACGCGACCCCCTCCCCCCATTCCCCTGCCGGCGAGGGACAGTCCCGACTGTCACCCGCAGCAGCCACTCTCCAACGCCCACTCCTGTTCTGGGAGGTGCCAGCAGCGCCCCCCCAACGAGGCCCTGGAGACCCTGCCTCAGAAAAGTTAAAGGGGAGAGGGGACGGGGCGGGGAGACGGGGGAGTGCGCAGCTCTGTCTCTGAGATCAGTGGTGGCTCTGAAAAGAGCCTTTTTTGGGGAGTTTTCGAAGCAGACGCGCAACCACCTACTTCTTTTTGGGGGCAGCCTTCTTAGGCTTGGCAACCTTGGGCTTGGCGGCCTTGGGCTTCACCGCCTTGGCTGCGCTCTTGGCGACCTTCTTGGGCTTGGCGGCCTTCGCCTTCTTCGGACTCTTGGCCACCTTCTTGGCCACGGCGGCCGCCGCCGGCTTCTTCGCCTTCTTCGGGGTCTTCTTGGCGCCCTTCTTGGGGGTGGCCGAGCCCGCCGCCTTCTTGGGCTTCTTGGCCGCGCCGGCAGCCTTCTTGGGCTTGGCCGCGCCCGCCTTCTTGGCCTTGGGCTTGGCCTCGCCGGGGGCCGCCTTCTTGTTGAGCTTGAAGGAGCCCGAGGCGCCGGTGCCCTTGGTCTGCACCAGGGTGCCCTTGCTCACCAGGCTCTTGAGGCCCAGCTTGATGCGGCTGTTGTTCTTCTCCACGTCGTAGCCGGCGGCCGCCAGCGCCTTCTTGAGCGCGGCCAGCGACACGCCGCTGCGCTCCTTGGAGGCGGCCACGGCCTTGGTGATGAGCTCGGACACCGGCGGCCCGGACGCCTTGCGGCGAACCCCCGCGCCCTTCTTGGCTGCCTTCTTCTTCACCGGGGCCTTCTCCGCAGGGGGCGCGGCGGCGGGCGCGGCAGGAGCGGTTTCCGACATGGTGGCGAGCTGAGACTCAGGGACAAGTGGCGAAGCGCCGGTGCAGCTGCGCGGGCCGCCTTCGTATATATAGAGCGCAGGCGCGCGCTGATTGGTGCTCCCGCTGCCCTCGGCTGGCAGGCGCGGAGCCGCTGCCGGGCGCCCAAGTTGTGTTTGTTCCACTGCAGAAAGGGGCGAAAATATTAAAATGCGGCGCACCGAATCGCCGGCCACGGTCGGGAGAGAACCCGAGAGGCCTTGGGCTTCGTGCTCCGCATTTATTTTTCCCTCAAGTGCAAAGATAGCGCGTCCAGGCGTCCCCAAATCCCCCAACTCCGGGCGAAGCCCACGGCAGTCGGAGGCCACTTTCTGTTTTTCTTCTAAATTACCTGTTCGCTCCTTTGCCCCCGAAAGTTCTTTTTCTCAGGGGTGGTTGGGCACATGCTTGCCTTCGCTCAGGAACGAAAACGAAATGGTTTCCACTTAAATTTTCACGATAATTCTATTTCTTTGCAAGGGAAGTAACACAGGTCCTCTCTGAATTCTGCGTACAGACCCACAGGACCTGCGGCGGTGGACAGGGTTCCCGGCCCAGCCCAAAGCAGGCAGGAGGGGTGGGAGGCGGGTTCGTAACCCCTGGGCGGGGGTGTGTGTGGGGGTCCTGGATGGGGGCGTTAGACTTAAACCTTTGAATTGAAGACATTGACACTCTATCGAATCCCTCTTTTCATGATGGGGGTGGGGCGCTCTCCTCACTTTCCAAAGGGAGAAAGTGGGCTGTTTTTAAAAAGCTCTCAGGTTCCCCTCTGTGTTGTGCAAGGCAGGGGGTCTGGCCCTCAAGAATAGGGATTAGGGAAGAAGGGAGACCCCCTCCCCCGCAAGCCTGCAAAGAACCCCAATAGACTTGGCAGCTGAGGACATTGAGATAATTTGTTTTCAAGGAAAACAAGCGTTTGTTTATTATTCTACGCTCCAATAAAGAGATATATTTTAGCCCATGAAAATTCTAGGTCCCTTCCAGTAACAACATTAACAGGTGATGATACAGACAAACACCCTCTCACTGGGAACTCAGATAGACGCGGAAATGAAATAACTGACTTCAGTAAACACTTTGACTCATCTGATGAGCCAAAGATTTGAAACAGAAAAAAATGGATGGCAAAACTTAAAACAGAAACTGAGGGAACGTACTAGAACATATACATTATTTTGCCGTGTTGTCCTGATGAGCACCCCGCCTCTCGCCCCATCTAAAGCTGGCGGCGGGTATTCTGTTGTCAAGCTGGCTTCATGGCTACACGTTTTCCTTTAGTTCCAAGCAATTGCAATTTTTTTTCTTGAAAGAAAACGCTGAATAAATATTCTGCTCATCTATTATAAGTGTATTTTATCTTTAGAGGCGAAGGAAGTATGACAATTCACCAGAAATTTCTGTTCAAACACACATCTATGTATATTGCTAAACGTCAAAATGCAGCACAGTATTTTGCAGACGCCGTGGGATGACCTTGATCCTGAACCGCAACCAGATAAGTCTAACCAACTGTCAAGAAGAAACTGACATGTAATTAACCAAACTGTATCAGCGATGGCTAAGCCTCCCTTCCCAGAGACAGAGCTTTGAAAATGACCCCCCTGCCTCCTTTACTTATCCGAGTAAAACTAAAAACTTCATCTTTTAACAAGAGTGTTCCTTTGGCTCGGACACTCCCAGCAGCAGCCCCGTTGTGCTTGGTTACAAAGGGGCGATACGGATTATTTAAAGTCCAGCGGGGAATGAAAAACGAGGCATTGTCTTTTACACCCAGGATCACCCCGTGGTTTCATGGAATACGGTTTCTTCAACATTTGGAAACTGCATCTACTCCTTACTGATCGTGTCCCCTGGGGATTAACAGCCTAATAAGATTAGTGATGGGTGAATAAGCAGCCATTGAAAACCACTGTAGACCTGCCTGCCTCCCACCAGTGTGACTTTGGTAAAGGAATGAATAAATTATTAAAGATGGACAAACAACCAAAGCACCTTTGTCACGCGAAAGTATTTTGGTAAAAATAACATGAGAACGTGACACTCCGTTCTGGTTCTGTGTACAACAGGCCCCCTCTCGTCAAACCCAGCTAAGCGTGCGTAACCAAGAAAACAGCCGCTGGAGTCTCGATTGCTGGGTTGCCGGACCGCTCTGGGCCCCTGGTTTATGAATCAGCAGCACGTAAATTTGATGACTGCGATTCAGTTCTCGAATGTGATCACTCAAGTTGAATCGATCAAATCTGAAGTCCAGACCCCAGGTCATCGGACACTTCCAGGGTCCCTCCGCCCCCAGTGTGATCCCACCCTCCTGACCATTTGGCAGAGGCCAAAGGCAGAGAAACAAGCAGCCCTTCTCCAGATCCCTGTGGCTCTTACTGAGAAGACTTACCCCAGACTTCAAAACCAGGCGAAAATCTCTCTTCACGTCCTTTCGGGCTGTGTTAGAGTCACCTCAGCGCCCTGTGGGTCACCGACGCCCAAGGCAACTATGGACAATGGAACAGAATGCGAGTCACATATACAATTGTAAGTTTTCTGATACCGCGTTGAAAAAAAGTAAAAAGAAATGCATAACATTAATTTTAATATATTTTATTTAACTTGACGTATATCCAAACTATTATCACTTTAACGTGTAATCAATATTTTGAAAAATGGGATTGTCCATATTCCTTTTCCAGATGGTAAGTCTTCGCGGCCTGGCGTGTACTTTCCAGGCCTAGAACATTTCCGTTCAGGCTACATTACAGATGCTCGGCGGCCACCTGTGGCTAATTGGCGTCTCACAGGACAGCCCGGCTGTGGCGGAGATGACTTGCCCTTCACGCTTACTTCTGACTCGGCCCAGAATATGTGCAATTAGGCGTTCACTGGTCAAAGATCGATAGGTTAATAAAGGTTTCTCCAGTAGAGATGCAAGTGGATTCTCTCCGGTAGAAAAGAAAACCCTAAAAAAAAAAAAGTTACCATCTTACTGCTTAATGGAGCATTAGCCAATTTGGCGGACCGTTCACCCTTCCAGCAGACTTTCTGTCCCCAGACCCTGTTCTGACCTAACTTTGTCTTCGTCCAGGAACCACGCCTTGGCCCACACCTGAGCTCCGAGCTCGCTGTGCACAGTCCTGGTATCAGGCCTGTTTTTATCTTTCTGAACTTTGAGCCTCCACTCATCCTGAGGGCTCTTGGGAAACTGTTCTAAAGCGGAAGCTACAACACGTTTTGACCATCAGCTTTAAAGCAGCCTTAGACCCGGGAGGCGCCCCGTAGAGCCTCTGGCTTTGAAATAAGATTTACCGACAGCGCGACTGCAAAAAGCTCGTTAAAATGCGCTCTAAGGGAAAGTCCAGATTAAGGGTGATCTTTCCACTCAAAATGGACGTCCCCAAGACAGCCAGCCTGCAACTGAGGACAGTTAAATATCGCAACAACGTAATTTGTGTGTTCTCACATGTCTGGGAAGCTGGCGGGCGAAGCTTAAGTGTGCAGAGCAGGATGTCCAGTCCGAAAGGCTGCGACGGAGCCAGAGAAAGAGGCACATGGGGCCAGGAAGACACGGCCACGGGGCCAGAGCTGCTGGGTCGGGTGTCGGCTTAGGGCGGCAAGGGTTTTTCTCACTGCCTCGTTCCTCCATGCCCGGATAGGGTTCTGTCCACTTTGCCAGGCAGCTAGCCCGGTGTTAATAAACCTTGTTACAGACCCCAACTGGGAGCCATTAAAACCTTTTCTCCCTGGCTCACCGAGGGATGAGACAGGTAATAGCAGCCATGGCACCACATGCCTGCAGGTGGCCAGCGCGGCCGAGCCGATGATGCAGAATGCTTTCGAGGCCAGATCTTCCACTCACGGCGAGCGGGTGACCTTGCCAGGTTTTCAGCCGTCCCCAGGTTGATTCCCTCCTCTGCAAATGGGAGGCTTAAATTAGGTCAAATGCACAGTGCTTGGGTCAGGGCTGACACAAAGCAGTCTCTTGTTTGAGGTTGATTCTCATTGGACCCCTGCTCCATGGGACCCTCCAGCTTTGGGCTGACCCTGAGGAAGGTGGTACTCTCCTTAGTTCGGAGGGCGGGCGAGAGTAGGTCAAGTCCAGCAAGCTGGGTCACTCCTTCCAGTTACGTGCGCTTCCCCTGCTGTCTCTGAAAGGTCACGGGACCTCGGCACTGTCCCAGGGAAGTCCAACAGGAAGAGAGGAAGTTGGACCATCAGGAAAGGGAGGTGTGTGTGTGCGTGTGTGCACATGCGTGCGGAGTTGTAGGTGAGCACAGAACCAAGGACCAGCGCTGTCGCTCAGAAGCTACCCCGCATCGCTCTGCTTGGAGCTCACTCTCTGGCCCCCCCTCGGTGGAAAAGATTATGGTGACAGTCACATCGTCATCCAGTCCCTGCCTCCTGCATCCCAGGGGTGTGCGTACCTTCAGCGTCAGGCAGGTGTAGCTGTCAGGGAGAACTGTGTGTCGCCAATACACAGGAGCGACCAAGGTACAGCCACGCCCTGGGTGTTTTGCTGCCGAACTTACCTAAACCTGCTTACGTCAGACAGAGCTCTGACTGGGACCTAAGGATTCATAGTTACACTTCAGCTGATACACAGATTTCTGATGCTCTCACGGTTGATGGTGATACCGCTTCTATGTTCCTCTTAGTTTTATTTTAAAAGTCCAAGAAAAATAGAGGCACTGTAAGGTGATTATCAAAAGGGCTGACCCGGAAGCTGGAATGACTGGGTTTGAGTTCGCCAGCTCGGTAAACTTGGGCAAGTTAACTCACTTCTCTGTGCCTCAGTTTTCCGATCTATAAAGTGTCAAGAATGGCTCCTGTTTCATGGGTTATCATGAAAAGTAATGAGTTAACATTTATATAGTCCTTAAAACAGTACTTAGCATAATGCACGTACAAAATTATACATTTACTACATAAATACTAAGAGTTTTTAAATTGCATGCACATTCTAATAACTGCAATGTGGCACAGTTCTGACACCGTTGGCTTGAGCGTCAGTAACACTAATAAGGTAACAGTGACCTGCGCACTTCCTGTGCCCAGGCGCCACATGCAGTCTCATTCCCTGCTCACCACCGTCTGTGACTACCACTGTGGCCACTACCGCTTTGCGAACAACGGCATGGACGCTGAGAACTCAGATTTGTCCTAGGGCATCTCTGCAGACTGATGGCAATTCATGTACTCTACACGCACGCGTGCACACACATACACATTAAAATATGAACGGAAGTCAAAGATAAGACTCGTTTTTATCTGTAAGGTGCATAAGGTGAAAATACACCCTATTAACTGCCTGCTAATCCATCTAGTGAGTTTAAGGAGAAGGCTTTCACCCCAGCGAGGACATATGGGGCGGGGCGGGGCGGGGGCGGGGCACACACCCTCCCTAAGGATTAAAGCTGTTTACAATACGTGGTGCTCTTTGGTCTGATGGTCACTAGATGGCGCTCCGAACAAACCGACGCCTTTTTCTTTATTTTTTTTAGAAGCTCTGTTCCAATTTCCCCTGACCTTTATGTAATCATTAATCTCTAGTTATACACTTTTGGCGAACAAAAATGATTATCTCCATCTGACATATGATGACCCCGAAGCCACTGGAAGCCCTGAGACCACGGTAGGCCCGCAGGCCAGCAAGAACACGGGAGAAACAAACAGTGCTTCCTGTCTGAGTGGCCTAGGAAAATCGAGACGGAGGACTCGGTTCAGCACTGATGGCCCCCAACGTGCTGGGCTCAGGGAATGAGGGAGTAAATAGGACGCGCTCTGCTCTTACAGCTGGGTTTGGAGGATGGGGACCTAGGAGAAGGTAATGGTGGCCGAGACGAAGGTCAGAGCGACCGTGAACAGGAGGAGACCGCTGGGCTGAGTCCAGAGACACGGAGTCCTACGAGGGCACCTTTCAAGATGCTAAATTACTTCTTATTTTTACACTAAAATGGCCATCATGAGAACGAAAGTGACAGGAGAAAAAGCTATCGTGCGAAGAAAGGAGACCGCCCGTCGGCCTCGCCTGACAGGGAACAAAACCATGAGGTTCCTGGTTATGGTCTGTCGGTCCTGACGACCATGACGACAATAATAAATCTACGAGACGCCGTGCACTAATAAGACTAAGACGATTTGAGGGGTTTGTGACTTTGCGGTGAGCCGAGGACCAACCCGGTACGTCGATTGCAACCCACGCGTGCGCGCGCGCGCGCGCACACAGAACCCCAGACGTGACTGCACTACCGTGCGGGTTGTATAGAAGTCCAGCAAAAAAGCTCCCCGCATTGTTTCCGCAACTGTGAAACCCGAAACAAAAATTGATTACTAATTAAAACCACCCGATTTATAACGAGTACGCACATAGCCACACGTGTGTTTTGCTTGTCGAATGCCGGTCCGGCCCCTCCTGACAGTCAGACGCTAGACGGCTCCGCGGACAGGGATTAGAGGCCCAAGTCTGCACAAGGCTCTTTGGCGAATGGGAAAGCGATGCATTTTTCTGCGGTTGTGGAGGTGTTGCTGAGGTGTGTGAGCTGCAGCTGTGAGGCTGAGCAGCCCCGCTGTCCGCGGGAATGGCACTCAGAAGCCCCTGGCGGGGAGGGCCGGGAGCTGACGACCGACCGGCTTGCTCTGCCCGGCCCGCCGCGTCGCACGCGGAGAAGCTGGTGCTGGGGCTGGACGGCGCCGCGGGGCTCCAGGGGGCTTCTGAAAACAGGTGGGTGGCCCCTCTCCCACTTTCCTATTGCGGCGGGTCCGAGTCGGCCTCGGGTTGGTAACAGGTCCAGAGCGAGGCCGAGGCTCCTGGGCCGGGACCGCAATTGGAGGGTCCTTACTTTGAGATTCAGCTCTCAGCGTTCCCGCAGCCTCCCGCATCCTCGGATGTGGCGGAGACCCACGGTTGGTTGGGAGGCGCTGGCACGAGCACCTGCAAGAGCTCACGCGCATCTCTCCAAGCGCCCGTGTACACCTGCTGGGGCCGCCAGGCTCCCAGCTGCACTTTCTTGGGGGAAAGTTCAGTCAACGAGGAGATGACTTGGCTCCAGCTGCTTCTCCTTCTGGTGACCCGAACCGGCCCTTCAGGAGGACCAGGCGGGTGAGTCTCTGGCCGGACCCCTGCGCTCGTCGCTCCCCTCCCCTCCCCTCCCGCCTCGAGCATCTCCCCCGCAGGCCGGTCATTTTCCAGGCCGCCTGAATTTGTTCCTACGCAAGGTGTCCTCTCTCCCTCTTAAAATATGTAATAAGTAAAATGATAATAACGCCCCGCACTCCCTCTCCTTCCCCCAAAAGCGGGTCTGAACTGCGCCGGTCAATTGAAAAGACCCGCAAATGAGAGGGTCACCCGCGTGTGAAAGGCCCAGAACGGGCGGCTGGAGAGGGGCAGGTAGGCGGGTTCGAGGGTGCAGAGGCCCGGGCGGAGGGGCATCCGGGGATTCGGGTGCGACGCCTGAAAGCTACAGGGTTTGTTTGCGGAGAACGGGAAATGTTCCAAAACTGATTGCGTTAATGGCTGCCCATGGAGGTTGTGAATATACTAAAACCTACGGAATCTCACCCTTTAAATGGGTAGATTGTATGAAATGTGATTTATCTCAGCAGTAAAGCTGTTACCAAGAAAAAAGTAGCACAATGGACCCCAATATTCACCACATTCCCAACTGCCTTTCATACCCCTACAGTTAGGAGGGCCTCATTTCTAGGTTTGATTTTTTTGCCCTCAGATGGCCAAAATTTGCACATGTGCTTAAAAAGATATTGCTTATTGGATTTGTTAGTATTCGAAGGTTTTAGGACATTCACGTGTGAAGTTTCTTACTATGGTTTGAAACGTCTGTGGTAGTTCCCAGACTGTGTTGCACCTGCGAGTTGGGGCGAAGGCTTTTCAGTTCCCTATGGAACTACCCGATGGAAGTAAAGTCTGTGAAACTCTATTAAATTCTGCCAATCGTGAAAAATGTGTCGGTAGAATCTAATGTGTTAATCTTATTGTGTTAAGACAAAGGTCTCTCGGTCTGGGCGGTTCTTACGGCTATTTTTGCTAAATGTTAAAATGTAACAGTGTCTGGCAGACTCAGCTGTAACAGGATCAGCCTGACCGGAAACCAAGCCGAGGAGTTTAGGGACGGGCAAGAGGAAACCGACACGTCATTTACCAAACAGTGTGTGAACGTAAGCAGTGGGATGTTAACCCCTCCACAACTTTGCTTGTCACAACAAAACTGCCTGAGGACGACCAGGTCTGGCTCTGGAACAGAGCACCCCAAGCGGTGAACGCCTTGAATTGGGTTATGTTATGTTTCAGTGAACAGTTTTACTGTTGACTTTGCCGTTTACTTCCCGTTTCACACAGTCTGCCCATTTAAGGGGTAACCACATAATGAAACCGAAATTCTAAACTGAATAACAAGACTGGCAAATTGAACTTAAGGCAAACGCTTGCAAAACGTATAACGGAATTTGAAAACCATTCAGAACGTAAGGATGGAGATGGGGAAACCCTCACGCACCCTTCCCCAGTCGGCAGCGTCCGGGGTCTCGGCTTCCGCACGCGGCCCTGGGGCAGCGGGAGGGACAATCCGAGCGGAAGAGGATCGCGCTGGCCAGGAACTTTCATTCGGCGATGGTTGCACAGTGACCTCTCGGGCCACTCCCTGTCCCCGCCCGAAGCCGGGGCCGAAGGGCGCGCGGACACGCGGTGCGGCCGGGATGGGCGCGCGAGCCGGGCGCGCGCTGCTCCTGGGGCTCCGGGTGCTGGCGGCGCTGGCGGCCGCGCAGGGCGGAGCGCGTGAGTGCGGGAGCGGGACGCGGGGGCGGCGCGGGCGGCGCGCGGGGTCCCGGAAGTGGGCGGGGCCGCGCTGTGGGAGCTGCACCCGGGGCCGCCCTCGCCCCGACCCCGGGCGTCTGGACGTCAGTCTCCCCGTTTCTCCTGGAGGCCGAGCTCGGCTTGCGGGTCCCTCGACTTGGGTCTGGGGTTTCTCGCCTCTACCAGCGTTTGTGTTTGTCGTGTTTCCTCGTCCCCCACCTGCCCCCCCGGAGGGCGTCACCCAGGGCCCCCGCGGCCGGAGCGCCCCTCGGCCTTAACACAGGGGCCGCCGCCAGGGCTGGTGGACTGCGCGGGGTGTCCCCCTCAAGAGCCCCTTGCACCCTGATGCTGACCGTGGAGCAGGCGTGGCCTGTCCACGCTGGTCACAGCCTCGGGGCACCCCGAGTGTGGCCGTGTGCACGGATGTCGGGAGGGAGGCCTGGTTTGCTCCCTGGTGATTGTGCTCGAGGTCACCCTGGAGCCTGTGTCCCCACCTCAGGGCTTCAGTTGTTAAATGTCACACCGCAATGGAGGTCGATTGTGGGGTTCGATGTGGCAGGCCAGGCTTCCTCATTCATCGTGGGGAAGGGGTGCCAGCCGAGCTGTGGTGTCAGACCCAGGGGAGGAAACGGGCAGAGTCTTGACACGTAGCTTTCCCATGGGGCTGGGCGGGGCGGGAGGGTGACCGCAGGCGACAGATGGTGCTGTGGGGCTGGAGCTCGCCGGCTGGCCTTTGAGCAGGGACCAAAGGAAGTGAGGGTGATGCCGACTGACTGGGAGGAGCCGAGTGCGCCTGGCAGGGGAATCGGGGCTTGCGACCTCAGCACAGTGACTTGTCATCACGGGGACTGTCACGTGCACTGCAGGGTGGCTAGCAGCATCCCTTTCCTCCACTCACTAGATGCCAGCAGCACTTCCCCAGGTGTGACAACCAAAATGTCTGCCGAATGTGGCTGACTGTCGCCCCACCTGGTTGCCAGTCGCGGTGCTGGAGAACGAGCCAGGCCCGGTGGGCGCACCGGGCCTCGGGGGCCAGGACGGGTGATGCCACAGCGAGGGAGCCACGCGCAGGGCTCCCAGGTCTGGCGGGCGGCCATGGGGATTCCGGCTGGCGAGAGATGTGTGCCATCACCGCTTCCGATGGCATTGCTCTGAGGAAAGCGGGGTGCAGGGGGCAGCGGTAACAGCCGTGACGCCGGGCAGGTGGCAGCAGGGCGGTGGCGAGGGCCAGTGGTTCTCTGGACACACTTTGGAGGGAGCCGCTGAAGGACCCGCGTGTGGGTGAGAGAGAGACCGAGGTGGCTCTGTCGTTTAATAGTTTGCGTTTGGGGCCTGGTGACGGGGTGACAGGTGATGCCATTTCTGACATGACGAAAGCAGAAAGAGCAGTCTGAGACTTACTAAGTTTTGGGTTCCCATCAGCTGTCTGCTGGCGGGGTCGCTGTAGGCATTTGGGTATCGGAGTCTGGAGCTCAGGGCCGCAGACTGGCATGTCGGAGTCATCGCCGTCCACTCGTCCAGCAGGCCTGCGCTGAGCACGCCCTCCGCGCCCTGGGGTCCATCGCCGACGTCCCCCGCTTTGTGATGGAGGGACAGTGCAGGGAAGCGTGCTGGCCTGGAGGTCTGGTCCTTTTTGGCTATGGGGGCTCTCATCAGCAGGTCCAGCATTTAACAGCCACCACAGACACACAGGAAGGGGCTGGGAGGTGGAGACAGTCACACTCAGCAGCACGCTCCGCAGGCCTCGGACCTCATCGGCTCCGAGGACCAGCTCCAAGCACCAGCTCCTGAGCTCGGCGCCGTAGCTCGAGACACTTGGGGTTCTCTAGAGCCTGTTGGCTCCAAGAGAGCCTGCCACAACTGGGCGCGTACCAGGGGGTGGCAGCCATAGGCGTTGGAGGGAGGGCATGCAAGGGGGCAGACAGCGCGTCCCTGGGGGGCATGTGGGCCTCGGCTCCAGGCCTACTGGGCCCACAGAGGCCCGTTCTCTCCCCAGGGGCACACTGTCTGCGCTACCTCTTCATGGGTGCCTCGAAGCCCGACCTCGGGCTGCCCCTGTTCAAGGCCCTGGGCTACGTGGACGACCAGCTGTTTGTGTCCTACGATCACGAGAGTCGCCAGGCTGAGCCCCGTGCTGCCTGGGTCAGGGGCAGGGTTTCCAGCCAGCTGTGGCTCCAGCTGAGCCAGAGTCTGAAAGGCTGGGACCACATGTTCATCGTTGACTTCTGGACCATCATGGACAACTGCAACCAGAGCAGGGGTGCGTGGGGGGCCCTCCCACAAGGTGCTCCTCGAGGGAGCCGCCTGGGGGGCGGGGAGGAGGGCGTTACCTTCCCGAGGTCCCCCCACACCCACCCCGGGACGGCGCGAACAGGGCCCTCCTCCTCTGGTTTCAGTCACGAATCTGGGGGTGGTGCCGGAGCCCCACATCCTGCAGGTCGTCCTGGGCTGCGAGGTGCGTGAGGGCAACGGCACCAGGGGCTTCTGGGAGTACGGCCTCGACGGGGAGGACCATCTCAAGTTCCGCCCGGAGACGCTGGACTGGAGAGCAGCGGAGCCCAGGGCCCAGGCCACCAAGCTGGAGTGGGAAGAGATCAGGATCCGGGCCAAGCAGAACAGGGCCTACCTGCAGCGGGACTGCCCCGAGCAGCTGCAGCAGCTGCTGGAGCTGGGGACAGGGGTCCTGGACCAGCGAGGTACGCTGAGCGTCTCTGCCCTACCCTCTGGGGACGGGGGGACGGGCGCGGGCACGGACGCCACTGGGATTTCCGGGAACGTGCCGAGGTCTGAGGCCTGCACCCTAAGAGTGAGATGTGTGACAGGCAATGTCGTGGCTTTACCTTTTTCTCCACGGATATGGCCAACGAGAAGTATCTGTGGCCTCTCCCTGTAACCACGCCCCGTGCATGCGTTTTCACCTCTCAGAAGCAGAGATGTCGGTTACCACGCTGACACCGGGTAGCAGCCGCCGCCGCAGGTCAAAGGTTACTTTCACAGAACGTGGCCAGGGTCCCTGCAGGCTGGCCGTCTCTAAGCCACTTCTCATGAGTGTACTTATCAGCTTGGACCCGGTGCCGGTGCCGACAGCACCTAGTCATTTTCCACCCGCATAAAGGGCGATTTTATAGGATCCAACTTAATATATGAAAGAAGGGAAGACGTGGCCAACAGGGCCACATCCTCACGTATGGGACGGGAGGACAGGCTGACACGGCCGTGACTGTCCTCCATGTGGCACCATCTCAGAGCAGAATCTTGGGACTTGTTTCAAAGCACAAAGTGTCTCTGCAGCTCGACGTGCCCGAGCAGGATGTCTGCTACCCACACGCAGAGGAAGGGAGGTGACAGTTCTGGTGTTTGTGGTGAGGGTGGGAGGGTCTCCCCCGTCCAGACGCTTCTTCCTACCCATCCAGCGCCTCCTCTGGTGAAGGTGACGCGTCACGTGGCCCCCACAGTGACCACTCTGTGGTGTCGAGCTCAGAGCTTCTACCCCCAGAACATCAGCATGAGGTGGCTGAAGGACAGGCAGCCAGTGGCTGCCAAGGATGTGGGGCCCGAGGACGTGCTGCCCAGTGGGGACGGGACCTACCAGGCCTGGGTGGCCGTGGCCACGCTTCCTGGGGAGGAGTGGAAGTACACCTGCCACGTGGAGCACCCCGGCCTGGCACAGCCCCTCGCTGCCGCATGGGGTACGGATGGGAGCGGAGGGGGTGGCAGGCTGGGGGGTGGGCGGGTAGGGCGGGGCCAGGAGCTGACCGCTTCACCGCTTTAGAGCCCTCGCTGCCTGGCACGCTGGTCGTCGGCATCATCAGTGGGATCGGCATTTGTGTCATCATCTTTGCTGCCATCTGGTTCAGAATCCTAAGGAAGAAACAGGCTTCCCGTGAGTAGGTGGGGGAGCGACTGTCCTCGGGCCCCTGGATGTAGCAGGTGGGCAGAGGGAGGGCGGGGGTGGGGGGACTGGCACTCCCCGAAGCTTTCTCTCCCTCTTTCGGGGCGCTGGCATCTGCCTGAGAGCGGAGTCTACTTCTAGCGTTTGCTCAGAGTGAAAGCTCCCAATTCACAAAGGGCATTTGAGCACCTGTCGTTCTGCAAGGTGCTGTTTAAGGCCTTGCGGGGTGCGGAGGGGGGTCTGCTTAGTCCAGTGGGGGCTCAACCTCCAGCCGGGTGAGTCAGCGGAGGCAGACGTGCTTTGAACACGCGGGCGGCCGCGTCAGCTGGGGACCAACAGGTGCTTCTGGTCCTGAAGCGGCAGGACCCCCTTGCGCGAGGCTTCGGCCGCGAGAGGTCTACAGAGATGGTGCCGCGGAGCGCGTGGGGCAGTGCGGGACGGGAGGTGACCAGTTATTATTGCACCTCGTCCTCGACCTCGACCTGGCCTACCTGTCCATCGCCAGTCCTGACCTCTGGACGGACATCTGTGCTGGGGATCTGGGCAGCCGAAGCCTGCTCAGGTAGAGGCTGGGGGCCACTAGGGTGTCACAGTGGGTCCTGGAAGCCAGTGCAGGGACATCGGCAAGACGTGCGTGGTCTCCGCTGTGGCGTGGGGTTTGTGGAGGTGCGGCGGAGGCAGGGAGGCCACTCAGAAAGCCACCAGGCCGCTCACGGGGAGAGGCAGTGGTGCTGGACACCTGGCGGTCCCGCGGTGGCTCGTCGCCGTGGGGGGCTGAGGGAACGGGCAGGATGGTGTCCAGGCCGTGCCGCCTCTCGCCCTTGCAGGAGCCGCCGCGGCGGACTACGTCTTGGCCGACCGCGAATGAGACGCCGCCTGCAGGCCGGTGCGGGCCCCCGCAACCCGAGACTCGGGGAGGGCGCCCCCTGTGGCAGCCACCGTCCTGTTTCCGGACAGACAGGCCTGGCAAAGCCGGGTGCCCCCTCCTCGGCTTCCTCCCACCGAGTCCCTGGTCCTGCGTGCCAGCACCCTCGCGGTGACCTCCTGGGACTGGCCCTGCGCGCCCCGCTGCGTCCGGAGCCCGCCTTCGTTCAGCCGTACGCTGGACCCCACGGCAGGTCGCCTCACCTCCTTCTGTGTAGGGCCTCGTCATTCTTGTTAGCATGTGACAAAGGCCTGACTGAACCTTCTCCCGGCGACAACACCGTTGTTTGCCGTTGTATCCCAACCCACCGCCCCCCCCCCCACCAGCGTTTCCAGGCCCCTAGTTCCCTGCCAGTCCCCTCTCTCTGTCACCCACTAATCCGACCGTCACCAAACCCGGTGGCCTCTTCCACCAGAGGGACCTGGCGGCTGTGCCCACTGCGGCAGGCGAAGAGGCGCCTTCTCCGGAAGAGGCATCGTGGGCGTCTGTGTGTTATGACCATTCCCCAGACGGGGTGGGAGTGTCTGGAGGACGGTGGCCTTGCTGTCACGCGCGCGAAGGTGGCACGCAGGCTTGCCCAGGGCGGCGAGGCCACGCTCGCACCACCTGCCCGCACGCCCGGCTGCAAGTGCCGGCGGCTCTCCGCTTGGCCTCTGCTGACCCCCTGTCCTTGTCTGATCGTGAAGATGATCCCAAGGTCGATGACGATGATGAAAGCCCGAGGCGGAGCGCTCACCCGAGACCACACTGGGCCCCGCGCGCCCACGCGCACGCGGTATCTCACGTGACTCCCACAGACCGCTTCGACGAGGGCACCGTCGCCCTCGTTTTTAAATGGAGACGGTGACCTTTGGAGTGCCCCACAGCATCACAGTGTGAGCCGTGTCCCGCACCCCGGCCCTGCACGTGCAGTCGCTCCGGTGTGGGGAGCGCGGGCAGGTGACCATGGCCACGAGATCCTTGTCCTTCGTTTCATGGTCTTTGTTCTGAGTGGACCCACTGAAGGGAAGACAGCAGAAAAGAGTCTCAGCCGTGTTTGCTTTCAAAGTCCCATGGGAGGGACCCTGGCACCAGCGGTCCGCCGTCCCCACCATCTCACTCGGTGCCCAGGCCAAGACTGTCATTGGCGTCAGTGGTGTGTGGTGCCTCACAGTGTCCTCCCTCCACTAGTGCCCCGAGAACTCTGGTGGCATGTCCCTCCATGAGCTGGAACAACCTCTCTCATGTTAAAGATGGCAAACGGAAGCCAGCAAATGGCCTGGTGGTCCCCAGCCTCTCACTGGTGCCCCTGGGAGTCTGGCTGTCATCCCCAGCAGCGCACATTCAAAACAGTTAATCTAGCCAGCCACCCGAGAATGAGTAGACCCTGGTGAAGCAAGTCATCTGCCGTGTCGAAAAGACTAGGATGCGCTCAGCTGCTCTGTCTGCATACAGTTGGCTGCTTGGCTGTGGGACCAGGCGCTCTGTCTTGGAGGGCAGGTGTCTCGAGTGACCAAAGACAGCTCAAAAGTAAGTACGTATTGAATCTGGGCAGAGAAATGTCAACTAGGTTTTTAAACTTCATTTTTCTGGTTACAAAAGTTAAGTGGATAAAAGTATATGTAATATATGCTTCCTGTAGAAAAGTTGAAAATGAATTAAGTTGAAACTGTCATTCCATTAGCTAGTTATAAACTATTAATAATGTGTGTTTCCTCTCCGTATTATCACTATGTCAAAATATAGGAAAGTAATAAATGCATGCATTTTAATACATGCATCATGAATCGTGTACGTGACTTTCCTGAGGTGTCTGTCCATCTTATGAATAAACTTAATCATTATGTCATTTAGGGACATTTATACTGCTTCTAATTGTTTCTTACATTTTGTCTTATGGAATCTTTTCATTAGAGTATCATAGCTGAATTAATTGTTTTTCTTCACTCTAGAAATATAGTCATCTACGTTGTAACACATTCGTCATTTTGTTATGACAGGGGTCTCAAGGTCTAGGCTGTTCTTACTAGATGCTATTCCTGCTAAATGTTAAAATGCAGTACAGTATTTTGCAGGTGGAGTTGTAACCGATGAGCCTGACCGGAACCCAAGGGCTAAGTTTAACCAAGAAAAAATTTAACACGTAATTAACCAAATAGTGTATGTAACCAGTGGCGAAGGCTCCCTTTCCGGCAGAGATTCAGATGGGAATCCGCCGCCTCTTTTACTTGTACAAGTAAACAAAACTACGCAACGACAACCATGTGTCACTCGTTGACTAGACGCCCCCAAGCTGTGAACCCCTTGCATTCGGTGGCAATTTTCCCTCCAAGCCGTGCTGGAAGCACACCGACAAACTTTCTTTAAATATCCTGTCTTCAAAGCCGACTGCCGAAAATCTCTCCTCACTCTCTACCCTCTTAAGGATATGTTACGATTAGTTAGGCAATGGTTTATTTTCTCTTGGTTTTATTTCACACAGGCCTAGAATTCAGAAAACGCCGTTGTCATCACAGTAACCCATCAGCAGCTGTGACCTGTAAATTTTTTTTTTGATCGCCGAAGTTACGAATCTCCATTGTCTTTCAGTGTTTCTTAGCTTAATTTTTCCGGCCTCGTTCCTTAGTTCTTAAAGTCAACTAACTACATTAGAAAAATCAAAGACCTACATTTTCAATTCTGTATCTTATTTCGCCTCTGGCAAAATCACCTGCAAAGCCTGATAGTGCAGAGAAGGGCGCCACCTGGTGGCCACGGTCAAGCGTGTCCGTGGTCGTGTAGCTGAGTCGCTGGGGTGGGGGTTTTCCTGAGGGGACAGGGATGGACAAGGAAGGAATGGGGCGCTGTGGATCGCTGGTGGAGAAAAGCACCTGGAAGTCTGAGGAAGGCCGAAGAAACTACTCAGCAGTTACTCGCATCGCTGGGATCACAGTACTGCTGAGCTACCTGAACTGGAAACCGAACAGGAGGAAAGCAAACCTCGTGATCTTTGAGGGAACGTGCAGGAGCTGCTTAAGGCCTGCTGGGAGGTACAGGAAAACTTCTTATTCTGTTATACAGTAATAATATAGTGTTGTAGTGCAGTGTCCATTGGATGTATACTTCATATACACATACACACATTAAAAACAACAAAAGAAAACCCCTTTAAAATGCTGAAGGTTCTTACAAGCTACCATTTTTTCTTAACCAAACTCTAATAACTAGAATTATATACATTACACTAGTTACTATTAGAGCATATATAATTCCTCAACTCTGATATTCTGTGGAGGGTGGTCCTGGGCATTTCATATCTTTACAAGACGTTTGGTCAGCATTATACCTTTTTTTTGTTCGACTATTTCATGTGTCCAGTTAGCCACAAGTTGATCACAGGGTTTTTATCCGAAGGGCCTCGCTCGCATGTTGAATGGATGGGTGCTGTGCAGCCACGTTCACTCTGAGGATGAGAAGAAGGTGAAAAGAATGGAGAACGAGAAGCCATCCATACCTGTTCTAGAGAGAGCCACCCTCTCCCAAGCCACAGGACCAAATAATACCTGTACTCTGCCCACTTTTTAAAAACAAATCTGCGTGTGTACACCTTTTACTTTATCCATTTCTGTTCAGACATTCATGATTTTTAAGTCAATGTCATTGAGGAAAATTTAGAAAAGGGAACTTTAGAAGGGAATGGGAGAAAGTAACCATGTGGTATATATCCTATTTCTATTTGTTTTTATGACTTGAAAAGCATGTGGAGGTGTCAGTGTTACCTCAGACCTCGCACCCGTACCCTGTAACCTTTGACGTTTCTCCCTAGCTGAGTCTCTCCTCGATAAGGTGTGAGTTTGTGGTGCGGGAGGAGCACCGAAAATCCAGAACCTAAAGCCGCTTGGTCTGGAGGAGAAGGATGTTACCGCGGAGTTATTTCAGAAGCGAGGCCGCCGCCGGCTGCCCGGAGCTGTCTTGCCCTCTCCGCCTCATTTCTCTCCCGCCCTCACTCTGCTCTGTTTTCACCCAAGGCTGAGCTTATAATATGTGCTCCCTCTCTTAAGCCATAGTCTCATTCTAAATTCCCCAAATAGGCTACTATTTATTAACCATAATAGGGAGAGGGTCTTTCTTTCTTTCTTTCTTTCTTTCTTTCTTTCTTTCTTTCTTTCTTTCTTTCTTTCTTTCTTTCCTTTTCTTTTCTTTTCTTTTCTTTCTTTCTTTCTCCTTTCTTTTAATTATAGTGCCTTTTAACTGTGGAAATTTTCAAAAGCTGAGGCAGGCAACTAAAGAGGGCATTTTGATTTGAGAAATTCCTCTCTTCACACCACATACAGACTCAATTCTGCTCTATTCTGCCTTTTATTTTATTTTTATTTTTTGGAGAGGGGACTAGTCCCGTTTACAACACTAAGAATCTCATCAAAGGCTTCCCGGGAGAGGGCCCAGAAGGCTTTGTAACGACCTGAATCAAGTATTAGCTCTATTCTAAAATTAATCCCCAACTCTACAAAACGTATGTCCTTGTCTCTGAAACTGTATAAAGTTGCAAGGGATTAATAGAGGGAAGGGGAGCTGGTTAGGAACTGCAGGCAGATCAGATGGTGGAGCAGGCCAAAAACAGGGTCCAGGGGCAACTGTTTATCCAAGCTTCGCTTTATCTTCCAATTCTCACAAACTCTGCATAAATGGAGTTTGAAAGAAGATAGTGAAGAAAAGATTTTAATTTGCAATTGTTTGCCTATCTTTTCGTCAGTTCAAACACAGGACCTTTAGGTCCGACACTTTTTCGTGGCAAGGCTTATACTTTGTCCCTCACAGAGAAAGCTGTCAAAATACGGCCATTTAAATAAGAACATTAAAAGGCCTGAGAGGGAGTCCCTTGACTTATGAATCCGTCCTTTACACATCATGTCTACATTCCCCAAGGGACAATTGCCTAATTTATTAGTAACTAAGGAAATAAAAATAAGTATTGAACGGACTCGTTTAGCCTCTTAGAGCTGAAGAACACCGTCCATTTACAATTGAGCTCGGAAATGAAATAATGCAAGACAGAAAAACAAAAGCTTTTCGGCGCAATAAAACCTAAACCTCCCTTCCAGCCTCGCGATATTTCACTGGCCAATCAAAACATTAAGATGTTAATGTCTTCCTTTAGTCCCACCCCCTTGGTGACCTAATTCGGTCAACCTCCGGAAGAGCGTGCTGTCTTCAATCAGGTCCGCAAAAATTATATTTAAAGGGTCGTGTCAACCCCGAACAGTCACTCCAACTGCAGCCATGTCCGGTCGCGGTAAGGGCGGGAAGGGGCTCGGCAAGGGCGGCGCCAAGCGCCACCGCAAGGTGCTGCGCGACAACATCCAGGGCATCACCAAGCCCGCCATCCGGCGCCTGGCGCGGCGCGGCGGCGTCAAGCGCATCTCCGGGCTCATCTACGAGGAGACCCGCGGGGTGCTCAAGGTCTTCCTGGAGAACGTGATCCGGGACGCCGTCACCTACACGGAGCACGCCAAGCGCAAGACGGTCACGGCCATGGACGTGGTCTACGCGCTCAAGCGCCAGGGCCGCACGCTCTATGGCTTCGGGGGCTGAGTCTGAACCCCGACTCGCTTTCTGCAGCAAAACCAAAGGCCCTTTTCAGGGCCGCCCACTCCCTCTCGGGAAGAGCTGTGCGCGATTCATGTGTTTGGCGCGCGTCCTGAGGTTTCCTTGTTTTCAATACCAGCCCGGCCTTTACCTTCTGCGGTAACTGCAGACGGGACAGAGGCTCCCCCTACCGGCCTCAGCCAGGCCGTGCGCAGGGACCCAGAATCGGCGGTTCCCTCAGCCGATCGGGAGCAGGACGGGGCTGTCGGTGGCGGGCAGGAAGCAGTCACGCAACCTACAAGGGAGGACGGAGAGGTCTGGAGGCCCCAGTTCTTTCTCTGGCAGGGACCCTGTCCGCCCTTGTCCCTGCAATAGTGTCAACCACGGGCCATTGTTCGGCCGAGGAGGCAGTCGGCCGTGAGGCAGGGCCCCGGAAATGCCACTGCGCTCGTACTTAGTTTGCGGTGAAGAGAGACTTAAACATTTACAAATTATGGAGCCTGCGAGGGTGCTGCCGGCCGCCCCCAGGCACCTAGACCGATTAAAAACTGACACTGCTTGGTGTCAGTTTTTAATCGCTGGGTGTCGATTCTTAACGTGTTTGCCCAGAACAGTGTCAGGAAGGGTCTCGCCTGTCCGCGCCCCTCAGGCATCGTGCTGAGCGCGGTTATCCACCACATCCGGTGGGCCTGGCTTTGAAATTGACTCGCCTTTGCTGGTTTCAGTTCAGGCTGGGCCCCTCCCTAAGCCGGAGGCCGCGCCGTTTGTAAGTTACGATTCACTAGACAGGAAGTCGGAGCTCTAACTCGGGTCTCTACCTCCAAGCCTCAAGGCTTAATTTTGCATCTGTGAAGAAGCGCACTCCTGGAATGACAGGCTCTAGGGCGGCTCTCTGTCCCCTCCGCCTCCCAGCTTCCCCCTCTTCTTAACTTTGCCTGCCATAAACTGAAAATTGTTCTTATTAATATTATTATTATTTATTATGGACCATTCAAACACTGAAGTATGGTAACAAAAGTCTTTAAAATATGTCCTCAGATCGAACCTATAAATTCCCTTTCGATAGTAAAACCAAAGGCCCTTTTCAGGGCCACTCCCAAAGTCGCACTGAAGGGCTCTTAGTCATTGCACAGATGTTAACTGAGCAGATAAAGTTGGAATAGCAGCTCGTGTGCGGTGGCTGGACGGTTGGTGCATTGATTTAGCAGTGTAATTCCATAACTTACCCGTGGCATCTTGCACCACGAAGGTATTAAATTTGAGGAATTTTAACAAGGCAAACGAAATAGGCCTTTAAAAGGGGGTAAAGAAAGCTAACGAGCAAATGTTTCCAACAAAATGACTGGCTTCGGAGAGAAATGTACGTATTTCGTGCATTTGGAAGCATTCCGAAGAAGGTTCTTTGGACTTAAAGGAATGACAGGTGGCACAAAGGTCCACTCCTATGGCCACAAGGCTATGTCAGTGAAGCCTCTTGGGGACAAGCTCTCAACAGCCCATACTCGATGTAATGTGACTTTAACTTGCGGAGGGTGGGATTACAGGGCCATTTTCAATTGGCTCATAGGAGGGCTTAATAGCTGTCCCCGGAATGGGAAGAAAAACCTTGGTTGGTTGATTTTGTTTTTAACCCGATGCATGCCAGGCTCTAAGAAGCTGGAGGCACAGTCTCGCCGTTGGGTGGAACCGGTTCTAGACGATTAGAGCCGGCCTGGGCCGGTCGTGGCTGGTTGCCTGGGGTGCGCTCTGAGGGTCAGAGGTCAGTCCACTGCCCACCGAGGCAGCACATTCCCGCACTGGCACAACTCCAGCCTCAAGGAAACTGGCAAGGCACGGGCTGGGGCTGATTCCGTGTTCAGTCATTTTCCATACAAGGTACAATTTTGCACTTGGCTATGTTCAAAGCCGCCTCAAATACCAAGGCCCAAAGTAGAATTAGTAACAGTATGACTTTAATACTTACGATGATCTTCAGATAAGAACGCTAAATCACAAATTAAGTGAAAACCGAAATAAACCCATTGTGTTTAAAATGAGAAGCATGCTTTACCTCAGACGCTGAACGTTTCCTAATGTGAGCAATTTTTTGCCATTTACAAATGTTCGATTCGGATGCTAACGGCAGCCTCCGACATTCCCATGCAGGCTTTGGCATTGTTCATCCTGTGGAGCACGATCCATAAGCTTTTCATAAATAAAATACATAGAATTACAATTATATTAATCACCTTACCAATGTTTTAAAATATGTGCTTCTTAACATAACATCTGGTACCTACAGCACTTTGGAAATAAGGATAAACAGCGACAGCTGTAAGCAAAGTATTTGTGATTCTATTAGCCAGTCACACTCCGTATAAAATCTTCAAAGATTAAAATAGTTGTTGAAAAATTTCCCTTTGATCCAAATTCTGACATTGGTTTCTATAGACTACTACAAAGTCCGCAGACACCCCAGTTAAAGAACTATCTCATTAGGGTGACAGCATTGAAGTGTAAAATGGAACGTGGCACTTGAAAATAAAACCACTAAGGTATGTTTGGGCGCCAGCTGGCATCCACACCTGCATAAAACAATGGTATGCCTAGAAAAGTACTTAAGGTGCTTGCACGCGCGACATGTGCCCTATTATTAGAGGACAATCTAGCTTTTGACTTGGCTGATACCTGACAAAAACATCTGAATTTTCGTAGACTTGTACACGTGCGTGACACTATTTCATCACAAGCTTTCTTGTTAGTAGGCAATGTAGACCTACGGTATGGTCGTATAAAATTCTCGAAGCTTCCAGTGCTACGCCATTTTATGATTGCTTGGGTGGCTCTTAAAAGAGCCTTTGGGTTCTCTGAAAATTGGCCTTTCAGGTTTACTTCTTAGGCGCCGTCTTCCTGGGGTTGGTTCTCTGCTTGCTCAGCTTGGCCCTGCCGGCAGCGGACTTCCCCGCCCTGGCCTTGGCCGGGCTCTGCCGCGGCGGCTTGCCCTTGGCTCCTGCAGCCCTCCTGCCCGCCCTGTCGACTTTTGAGGCGGTCGTCGTCCTCGGCTTCCGCGCCCTTTTGGTGGCCTTGGTGCTCTTCGGAGACTTCGACTCCCTGGACAAGACCAGCTTCTTGGCCTTGGCAGAAGCGGCCTTCTTGCCCTTGCGCTTGGCGGGCTCGGGGGCCGCCTTCTTGCTGAGCTTGAAGGAGCCCGAGGCGCCGGTGCCCTTGGTCTGCACCAGGGTGCCCTTGCTCACCAGGCTCTTGAGGCCCAGCTTGATGCGGCTGTTATTCTTCTCCACGTCGTAGCCGGCGGCCGCCAGCGCCTTCTTGAGCGCGGCCAGCGACATGCCCGCCCGCTCGTGGGACGCCGAGAGGGCCTCGGTGATCAGCTTGGACACTGAGGGGCTGGGAGCCTTGCGAGCGAGGCCCACCTGCTTCTTCCCTCGCTTCTTGGCGGGAGGCCTCTCCATAGACACTGGGCCAAGCTCTGCGGGGGCCGCAGGCACCGTCTCGGACATCACAGGGCACACGACCAGGAGGTAGGAGGCGTAAAGCCCCGCCGGCCCGGCCTTATATAGGGCACGGCGCGCTGTGATTGGTGCGTCGCCCGGGCGCCGCCCCGCCCCTTGGGGGAGGAGCATTTGTGTTTGTTTTCCCCCCAAAACTTGAAGCCCACAAATATCGTCTGCGCAGAACCGCCCAGATTCCACTCCCGGATGATCCGTGGAGACCTGGGCTTCACGTGCCTTTTCACCTTTTAATGGAAAATAACCTGGAATGCTGAAACTTCTCGATAAAGCACTTGATTTTCAGTGAAATTCGAGGAGAAGAACAAAACTTCCTTTTTTTCTTGTAAATTTAAAAGTAATTTTTAGCAGGAGACTCACTTCACCTCTTCCGAGTGGTCTTCTAAAGAGTTGGCTTCCAATCGGTGGAGAAAATAAATTAGTCACGCCCTGATTTTCATCGAAAACTATTTGTGTGCGTGAGGGAAGTAACACATCTCTGAGATGTCTCGCTGCGGACTTAGAAGACACATGTAGGATCGTCTGACGTGCAGGTGCGATCTTACTAGGATAAATACAACCTAACAAAGCAAATCTGCAGACTGCGGGTTGCTCGTGACTGACGACCCCCCACCCCTAGCCTCTGCAGCTTGATAGGGATGAATAAGCAGCATAGATTTCACACATAACATCTGTTTGTCCAAATCAGGTCGCCCTCATGGAGGATGTCCTCAACTGAGTATTGCTTCTGGTTTCGCTAATTAAACCCTCCTTCCTCCCCTCTCCCCCTCCCACCTCCAAAGACACACAGAGAACAGACACGGTCCCTCCCTCAGGTAACTTAAATATGAGGCGGAACCCCTGGCCTGACGGGCTCAGCAGGAACCACAGACACAGGACTGGGCTGGCAAGCGCCTCTGCAGGGCTGTGGGCATTGGGATAGTGTCCAGGATGCTTCTCTGCAGAGCAGTATAGTGTGGCCAGAGCCCAGGGTTCAGCAGAGGAAAACCCTACCAGGACCATCTTGCGAAGATCCCCAAATCCTGCCTGAGAAATTTGTCAGTTATTCTGCAGGCGGGGAGCCACCTGAGGTGTTGAAGGAGAGAGTCTGGGTGTTGCTAGTGCAGTTGCCCTGTCGCCGGAGCCAGGCCAGTCCTCCTCGTGGAGTGGTTAGGAACCTCATAAGAGAGAATGTAGGTAAAAGTAGCTTCAAATGAACACTGCCCAGTGCAGTTTGTTATTCCAGCCAAGTCCTGGGCAGAGGAAGCACCTGTTAATATTAGGGCTTTTAAAAAATCTTAACCTCGGATCCTTGTTATTTTTCGTACAGCGCTCTCCCACGGAACAGCTGCAATCACGTCCCTCTCTAGCAGCGGGTTGTTGCTTATGAGGTCGTGGCTAATAAAAACGTGGGGGGCGGGAAATCACCCTCGCAAATAATGAAAGAAATGAAATTTCAAAAAAAAATTTTTCTTTTGGCCTATCTAGTTAACAGTAATTAAAAAAAAAAAATCCTCCATGTAAATATGAGTGCTGTAACACAGGAATTTTTATGTTACATTGGAATTATAAATTGGCATGGCCCTTCTGGATAGCAATTGGTAATGTATATATTAAGAACCTTAAAAATGGTTATGCCTTGTGATCTAGCATTTCTACTACTTCTATAAGTCTATCCTAAGGAAATAATCAAATATTCAAAGACTTATATACAAAGATGTGAGGTTTGCATGACTTATAATACATAAAATGGAACTAATCTAAACAGCCAATAACTGAGGACTAATGACATAAGTAATAATACATCTACAAAAAATTGACTCTAACCATCTTACCTAGAAAATTTTGTACGTGTATATACATATATGTTATATATGTGCATGTATATATATCATGATACCTATGCTTGCTTTGTATATGGTATATACTCATTATAAGTGTAACATGTATACATTGACATATATCCACATATTCATATGTGTCACATACACATAAAAAGGAGACATTTTTAGGAGTTATTTTATTCTTCTTTATATATTTCTCTTTTACAAAATTATACAATGACATTTAATATTTTTATGCTCAGAGAAAAAAATGTTTTAGCCAGGTTCTTATTGATCCTTCCACGATTGTTAAAAATATCTATCACGTGCAACTGGTTTCCCTTGAGATGCAGCCGTGTCCAGCAGTAACCAGTGGTGGGAAAAGACATGTCTAAAACCCACTTGCTCCTCCTGTGAAAAGAGAGGGAGACTGATTGACTCCTACAATTCACCAGAAACCTCACTTGTATGTGACTCTGACAACAGCAGCAATAGCAGCGATGGCTTGTGCTCACTGGGCTTTGTTTTGTGCCAGGCGGTGTTTTCAGCACCCGCGTTATGTGGCACCTCCCTTCATTCTCCCTGATTCCCAGATGGGGACACGCAGTCTCGGAGAGGTTGGGTCTCCCAGGTGACACAGCTGTTGGATGGTTAACCACACCCTCTGACATTTGAGTCTTAAGTAAAGGGCGACTGTGATCTCGCTGGTGTCCTGTAACTTACATTTGAGCTAAGTCTGAAGGGTGAGTAGGGACTTGTCAGGTGAGGAAAGGGGGTTGGGGCGTTTAACCGAGGAGCCACAGCGACAGGCGGAGCGCCCTGAGGTGACCCTCGCAGAACTGCCTGTGAGGGACCAGGACAAGTTGAAGAGTTCAAGCTCGTGGAGCAGCCATAGCGGTTCCCAGAAGCCTCCCCTCAGTCTAGTGCTTGTCCCCCTGGGCGGCTGGCAGATGACATCATTCCACTCTCTTTTTAAAACAAGTCGAATGGAAATCTGGAGGAACTGTATCCAAACCAATGCTTAATTTATGTCTTGGGGTGTTATCAAATGCGTTTTTTTCCTCCTTCTTTTGACAAGCAAGCAAAGGCAAACCTGATTTTATTTTAACAGATATTATCTTCCAGCAAACGTCGACCGTCTCGAGGTTTTCACGGCAGAATCCGGATCCACGAAGCCCCCACCCCCTCCGCCTGCACCCCCATGCTCAGCATTTGTTCTCGGCTCCCGCTCGCAACCCCCCCGCTGCCACAGCGCCCTCCCTCGTCCAGCTCTGGTTCGTTTCGTTTGCTCTTCGTGGCGCTCGGCTGCTCACAGACCAGATATCTTGCTAACTTACCGTGTTTTCTACATTTTACTCTACTGGAGCCCAGCTCCCCGAGGAAAGGACTGAGTGCTTGTAAAGTTCCCCGAGTATGAACACAAGCGCTTGGTGCACAGCAGGCATTCAAACGATTTATCGAATGAGTTATTAATTCAATTCTTGCTGTGCACATACTGTGTACCAGGTTTAGCAACGGCCCCTGTGGATACTGTGGTGACCAAATCAGAGCTCAGAGCCTATTGGGGTGACACCTAGACAAGCGATGACTATCAAGTGCAAACTGCTGAGGTCACACAGATCGACTGGGAGGAGCTGGTCGGAGAAATCCCGTGGGGAAGGTGACAACCAAGCAGATGCCTGCGGGATGAGTGGGAGTGTCTTGGCAGGAAGGAGGGGGCATCAGAGGCAGAGGGCCAGCATGGGTGGGAGGCAGGAGGCCGGGGAAAGCAAGGTGTGGGCCAACTGGGCTGCGGAACATGAGAGAGGGGGGAGCGAAAGAGGCCACAGACCACGGGGCGGTAAAGTCCCGTCGAACCGTGTGCCCGGGACTTGGAGATCCCCGAAGGCAGAGCTCGTCCAGGCCTCTTCCAGAGGCCGTACTTGGCCATCATGCGGCGATGCCGTGCGGCTTCTGGGGGGTGTTTCACTGAACCCTCAGCCCGTCTCCCTGAGTGAGTCTGACCACCCTGCTGTTCAGAGGGGTAGGACTGTCAGAGGAACTCAAAGGCGTCTACTTAACTATTCGCACATCGTGTACTCGTGTATAAGTGAGTCTAGCAATAGATTCATTTTGTCCAACAAAGTCTAAAAAGATAATTTATAGAACAGGAAGAGGAGAGAGCAAGTCTGCGGACTGGCTAGGAGCTGCAGGATCGTGGCCGTGCGTTATCTTCAGGAGAAAGGGGCTCAGTATGGAACATCTGTTCTTGCAAAGACCAAAGACGACTTTTAAGGAAAATGATTAGTGCTTCTCTAAAAACTCTCAAGGTTGTCTGGGGAGCATTTGTGGCTGGCTGACTGGGTCACCTGCCATCGGCACCCCCGCCGTGAGTCAGCATTTCCTGACCATATGCGACATCGGTTTCTCAACTCCTCGACGTTGGTCTCATAACCAAGTGGGTGTAGCCATGTGGGTTTCGGTCTCCCCTCTGTCACTTTTAGTCTTCTGCATGTTAGAGGGAGGAGGAGGGCAGAAAAGTCACGAGGCCAATCGCAAATATAATAACTATTTGAAATCCACATTAGTTCAGCATATAATTTATAATCGTAAAATTTTAAATAAAGTAATGTTAACTTATCTAACCAGTAAACCTAGTAAAAAAAAAATCAATAAATTCAAATTAATTCGTTCTTTTAGAAAATAAACTCCAGACTCGCATAAACTAAAATATTGTCCTAACATTATCTTCTCACTATGACAACAATGAAGAAAAAGACATAGAGCTATTTTTAAAGCAAAACTAAGCCTGTGAATTTGTCCAGAAAGTTATCTTGATTAGAAATATGTGATTTTTTTCTCTATAAAATTACAAACCACAAATTAAAAATGTGAAGTTGTTTCAAATAGTGGAGTAGCTCTGGTTGGTTTCTTATTAAACTATTACTTGTTAATATCTGCTACATGTTAGCTAAGACCGCTAATCAAACTCACAGTTAAACGTCTTTTTTTTCACTAAGTTACAATTTAAAGAGGTAGCACATTTAGGGCATCGGGAGAATTCTGATTTTTATTTGACTTTCTCTTATTTTAAAGTGATGTGTTTCTCAGTCTTTATATAAGCCATTTAAGATTTAAGTTTACATCTTAATTCATTAATTTCCTGCTGAGGTAAACGATTGGCTCCAAATTATTTGTACTCAGAAAACAGGAAATATTCTCAATCCTCGTGCAAGTCAGAGGAGCTAATTGTGAAAATGGGACAAAATTTAGAATAGATAACGACAGAGGCACAGAACTAAGTATGTCGGTCAGTTAAAGACACAAAGACATGTAATTGCTATCAGAGGTCTCTCAGGAGCATCCTTGCTGAGAATCTGGGGAAATTCTGATGCCCTCCCCCCCGCCCGAAGATTGGTAGGCATTCTAGTGTCCACTGCCACATGCCCCACCGTAAACTCGGTAAGTTTTAGAAACTATTAAATGTTTGTTCCGAATGGCATTGAAAGCCATCTCTTTTTTATCTGACTCAATAGTCCGAGTTATAACGACGTGTTTCTCCTCTTTAACCTTACTTAAAGGGCCTGAAGGGACAATAATTTAGAATTATCGAATCGTAAGCTTCGGAGGCCTCGGCGTCTTCAGCAATGAAAGATACAGGACAGTGCATGCTGGAGAGTTTGTTTCCTTGTTTTCTGTCTTGTCCTAAGTCTCCTCTTAGGCCTAATATGTTAAACAGAAAACCTACAGTCCCCAAATAGCCTCGCTCATGCTTAAAGCCCAAGATGCCTCACCTAGATATGACACCTAATGTGAGGGTGGTTTCCACCTCTCTCCCCAGAAACACCTTAATCAGTCTGGAATTTCCTGGTCAGCACTAGTGAGGGGAACTTGCCTGGTAAGAGGCCCTGCCTTCCTGTAACGGAAGGAGCCCTTGCCCGACATCACCCACTCTTAACTTCTTAGTCCCACCCTCCTTCTATGTAAAAACTTTCCACTTTGTACAACGCATCCAAGCCCCTCCTAGTTGCTAAATGGGATGCTGCCAGATTCATAAGTTGCTTAATAAAAACAATTAGATCTTCAAATTTATCAGATAATTTTGTTTTTTAACAATGTCGAAAGTTATAGGCAGCCATTTCACGTTTGTATCATCTTTGAGGCTGGAATGCCATTTCGCAGATGGGGATTCAGAAAGAGCCACCCCAAGATGTGCCTCTGTGTATGTGATTGTTTTGAAATAGAGGCAACATTATCCAGGTTGCAAGAGAAATTTATTGTCTCCCTGCCCCAACTACCTGGAATAACTTGAATTAGAGGCTTGCACATAATAAGAGATTATCAGAGATAACCTTCTGACCCACCTACGGCTATATGGCAGGGACACTGTTTACTAAGCATTTCCTCTTGTTATCATCCTTTGAAGCCCATACCGCACCTTACCTCATCCCCAGCTCAGGACGTCTTAGGAAGCCATGTTCCCTTTCTGCCTTTTCATCTCCTGCATGTGAGGTCTCTGACTCACCTGTTTACAGGGTTCCTGTATATATATATAGGTATTAAGATTGGTCATTTTCTCCTGCTAATCTGCCTCATTATTACACCAGTCAAGAGAACCTTGAGAGAGAAGTCTCTTCCTCCCCTGCACAGACACCAAGAACTATTTGGACTCATAGTTTGAGTAAATATGAAAAAAGTTTGAAAGGAGACTCTTTAATTACAGGAAGCTTCAGGACACAAACACCGAACAGCAGATCCCAACACAGGCCAGAAAGGAAAAGGGGAAGGTTGTCACATTGGCACAGTAAATCTGTCCTAAGGTGAAATTTTCCATTTCCCTACATCAACGCAGAAAGAGCTTCAGTATCAAACTCTGAAAATGCGTTCTGGATTAAATTCCGTGGCGGACTTTCTCTTCCACCTTAGACTCCGCCAGTGGCAAAGATCACACTTGCATAATAAAGGAACAAAGTCCTTTCACGGTTTTTTTTTTTTTGCCTGAGGCAAAGATGGAAGGTAATAGGAGAGGGTGGAGTTTCCCAGCCCCCAAACTGACTAATTAGGCCTGTGCACTTCTCTAATTAAGGTTCAATACTTTGCCCCACCTCCATAATGCAAATTAAGTAACTAATTACAGCTCTCTTACGGGAGAGGTGGGTGGCTCTGAAAAGAGCCTTTGGGGTCAGCGGCAAAGCCGCTCAGGAACGCGTCTACTTGGAGCTGGTGTACTTGGTGACGGCCTTGGTGCCCTCGGACACGGCGTGCTTGGCCAGCTCCCCGGGCAGCAGCAGGCGCACGGCCGTCTGGATCTCCCGCGACGTGATGGTCGAGCGCTTGTTGTAATGCGCCAGGCGCGACGCCTCGCCCGCGATGCGCTCGAAGATGTCGTTGACGAACGAGTTCATGATGCCCATGGCCTTGGACGAGATGCCGGTGTCGGGGTGCACCTGCTTCAGCACCTTGTACACGTACACCGAGTAGCTCTCCTTGCGGCTGCGCTTGCGCTTCTTGCCGTCCTTCTTCTGCGCCTTGGTCACCGCCTTCTTGGAGCCCTTCTTCGGGGCGGGCGCCGACTTGGCTGGTTCAGGCATTTTGAAATGTCAAAATACTAGGAAAAAAACAAAAGTGTGGACCGGATTTCGGCTACTTATAGGGCCTTTATGCTAATGAGGGATGCAGAGAGCCTTGTAGTTCATTGGAAAACCAACGCCACGGCTGTCATCCAGGGGCCGAACTATGCAAATGAGGTATGGAAATAAAGCTTTTCTATTGGCTAGTTGCCCGAGTCTCTGATTAGCCAATCATACTAGCCGATTTAGTGCCCAGGAACTGCCTATAAAGGCAGCAGTGTGCTCCCTACTCCCAGAAGCGATCTGTTTGGGCGAGTCCCCGGTTTTCCTTTTGGAGGGGTTCCTTCGTTGTTTGCGATGTCTGGACGTGGCAAGCAAGGGGGTAAGGCGCGCGCTAAGGCGAAATCTCGGTCCTCGCGGGCCGGGCTGCAGTTCCCCGTGGGCCGCGTGCACCGCCTGCTGCGCAAGGGCAACTACGCGGAGCGGGTGGGCGCCGGCGCGCCCGTGTACCTGGCGGCCGTGCTGGAGTACCTTACGGCCGAGATCCTGGAGCTGGCGGGCAACGCGGCGCGCGACAACAAGAAGACGCGCATCATCCCGCGCCACCTGCAGCTGGCCATCCGCAACGACGAGGAGCTCAACAAGCTGCTGGGCAAGGTGACGATCGCGCAGGGCGGCGTGCTGCCCAACATCCAGGCCGTGCTGCTGCCCAAGAAGACCGAGAGCCACCACAAGGCCAAGGGCAAGTGATCTGACAAGCATCTGAGTTTCCACAAACGCTCTAAAACCCAAAGGCTCTTTTCAGAGCCCCCACTATCTCAAAAGAAGAGCTAGTATCACTTGGCTAAAGGAAGAAAACACAAGGTAAGCTAATTTTTTCCAAGCCGTAGCAATACAAAGATTCTAGGTCTTTAGGAAAGGCTCATGGTGTTCCTACACATCAGGCTACCTCTAAGAAGTGAATTTGTTTGACGCTGGCGTGTATAGTGACACCATTACAACATTTTAGTCGCGTGATCTGGCTCGGGGGGCGGGGGAAATGGGTTAACTGCAGAGCTATACTGGGAGATCAATTCGAGATTGCCTTGCGGATTACTCGGATGATCTTAAAGGCAAACTTCCCGAGCGGGTTTTGTAACCTCCCTGCCCTGTGCCCTGAGGGCGCTAGGCTCTCAGCTCGCGCTGACATGCAAAGACCTGTCTGAAGTCTGGACGGTTGAAAAGGGCCTCTGAAAGTTCGAGTCCCGGGGTGATTGGCGGCAGGTTCGGACACAGACTGAACGTAGGCTTGGAGTGCTGTCCCCCACTTAACCGATTGTGAGACTGGAGCCAGTTTCGAGCCTCTGGTACTCAGTTCTGTCATGTGTAAATTGGAGGCAGGTCGATGGTGTCTTATACCAGCATTCAACAAATTATACAAACAGTACTATGTTGCAAGAGGCTCTAACACCTCCGTTCCGGATGCAGCCGGAAATGGTCGACTAGGGCCTTAGGCCTTCCCTAGACATTGCTGCCAGCGATCTGGCCTCCAAAAGTGGCGCTCTGGGACCACGCAAAAATCCTAACGCCCTATTTGCCAGTGTTGAGTCTCACCGCGGTATTCCAGTGGCTGACCTGTCCCGCGCTCCCTGCAAGCACCAGAGAGAGGCAGCGGACGCTCTGGGAGTTTGGCGAAGGCAAAGTGGCGGAAACAGAAGGGAGCGCCCGGATGGCCACACGTAAGTTTCCCGAGGGTTTTTGGGGGGTTCAGTGGGCAGCCAGAGTGAATGGTCAGACCGGGGGAAGGTCGGGCCAGGTCCTGCGGGGAGGACCGGGTCCTTCCGCCCAGCATTTCTTGTGCGTTGGCGAATTTGGGGTCCTCGGGTGGGAACTGCGTCACGTGAGCCTTAGGATCCTTTTCACGTGAGCCTTAGGATCCTTTTCATTAACCGCTCAGGTGGCCCTTGAAGCCCGCCCAGCGCTCGGGAGCGTGAGACGGCTCCAGGCTCAGCTCGCCCCGCCCCCGCCCCCGCGCGTCTCGCTCGCCCAGCGGCGAAGGACCCCGCGCAGTGTGCGGCTCCGCAGTTGGCACGCGCGGAGCTCAGGCGCCGTGGCGGACGCCCACCCAGCTCTCCCTGCGTGCCCGGGGCGTTTCCCCGCGCTGCCAGCAGGCTCGGAGGTGAGTACGGTCCCTGTCCCGATTTTAAAGCCGAGGAAAGGAGCGCGGAGCGCCGACAACTTGCCTGAGCGCCAAGGCCCGGGGCGATGGCGCCTCTCCCCGCTGGCTGTTCTGGCACCATCGCTCCCTGAGAGGTTACCGCCGGGATAACGGAGCCAGTGAAACTCCGGCACGGAACGGGTTAACTTGTCCGCAGCCCAGGACGCTACCAAGCGCATCCGAAACGCTGTGAAAAACTTGAGGAGGAGAGATCCGAATTCTAATCAACGGAGGGAGGTGGACCTTGACACTGTCAGCACCATAGACCCAGGAAAAAAGCCAACACGCTGAGCTTTCCTGCGTGACAGGCGAAACGAGAGGACAGGTGGGAAGATGGCTGGGTAAAAAGGTACAGGTCTTGATGAACTATTGCGAGTGAGGAGGGAAGTTAAGAGAAGACTTGTGTTTGAATTCTCCCGTCTGGCCCATTAGCAAAAGTTTCTATTGGGTTACTTAGTAGCAAATGGGATATTGTGCTAATTTTGTTAGTTACTTCTTCATTGCCGACCTTAAGGTCAAGGACCCCATCTTGTTAGATTGTTTGTAGTCAGCCAGGGCCTGCCATACAATAAACCTGTGAGAAAATTCCGTGTTGGGCAATAAACTCATTAGCCTCAGCTGGTTTCCACCCCTTGAGCTGGTCTCTATCCACGCCCCCAGGGTCCTGGGCTGGACCACGTAAACTGGGGCAAACTGAGAAGAATGACAAACCCGGCTTCCCAATTCCTGAAGGCCCCCAGGTACCAGGGACAAAGCTGATCTCAAGGATGTACTGAGATGCAGGCAGAATCATTATTCGGTTATTCCAAATAATGGGGAATTCCAAACAAAGCAGATCACCTGGACACGTCACCACAAAATCCCTTTTTAAATTAACAAGTGATTCGTGCGGCAACGTCCTTTACTCTGTTGTCTAATTACTTCCTGTTTTTATGTATTCTTTGAACTCTTGCACAAGGATGATAAATTTTTAATCAGTTGTAAAAAAAAGTGTGTGTACTTTAAGGTTATAATTAGGTTAACTCGTAAGTTTGTCACCTGTTGATCCTAAACCAGAATTATAAATGTAAATAGTCCTGTTAGGTATAACGCTCGTGTATTATTAGAAGGTATTCGGAATGTCACTGAGGATTCCCTGTGCTCACTGAAATTGAGACTAAGGACTCACGTGTAGCCCCAGAATCCTCACCTCTCTATTTTATCCCCCGTCCCTTAACACTGCCACACTAAGACGAGCATCATCAGATCTACCAAAAGGCAGTCATCACCTGTATTTACACCGAGAAAACTGTACCATTGACAAAGAAGACAGATCTATGAAAAACAAAAAAACAAAAAACCCTGCAGTTTAATCATTGTAACTCCAGGAGAAATGGGATTATGACATGTAGGCTTCAAAATAAGTTGACATCTCAGGCATCGAATTAGTGTAGTCGTATTGGAAAAAATGGCAGACTTCGACTGGACCAATCGCGTTAGTGTCCTGTTTCGGCTGTAGTTTGGGCAGAGGGCGAGAATCAACACTTCTTAGGTCTGAGGACTTTTGAACGTTCCTTACCGTTGAGGCTGTTCCCGGAAAAAGCAAGCGGGCGAAGCGTCAGACTCTGTTCTATGTCGCTTGTCTGACAGAGCTCAAACCTTTGCCACTTTCTTCACTCTCGGACCCCAGGCAGTGGCAGGTGAGGGAAAAAACAAAACTGCTAACCTCCGGAGTTGAGTTACGCACATCACGGCGGCCGAGGGTTACCATTTCTCACCTCTAAAACCAGTAATACTTAGGACAGCTAAGGACGAGGAAGAATCGCCCCTGGGTCATGAATTTTGAGAAATTGTTCTGGTAGAATTGATTAAAATTTATTAACATGCACTTGGAGAGAGGGCATCTACCATCTAGAAATAAAATCTCCACTGTCGAGGTTCTGTGAGCCTTTATAAACATCTGTGTGGAAAGTGTTAAAACGAGCGTGTGCTAAGTTTATAACTTAAAGCATAGAAAATAAAACAGAAAGTCACCTCCCTCTCCCCACTCCTCACACCAAATCGCCATCGGTCATCCCGTTTAGGTTCTTTAAAATCAGTCTGAGATTTTATTGTCAGATTTCTTTGTTGTTTGCCTCTGTCCATTTTACGCTCTCTTCCTTGATGGAGGGACCTGCTCACTGTGACATGCCAGCATCTAGCAGAGGGCCTGGCATGCTGTGGGTGCTCAGCTCCGGATGGGTGAACCCTGGAGTGAGTGTGGCCTAGGATGCCTCTCAGTCCCCCGCACGTTGTCACCGAATGTCTGTGTAGAAGCGTCTGCCCGCTAACACCTGCTCCAACGTCACCTACTCGCCCTCCGCAGCTTCGGGGGTGCAGTGAGATTTGGCAGCACACCCACCCCACCTGCCTTCCACACTCTACCCGTTCTGGTCTCTGCGTTAACCTCTCCCACCCTAATGCCACGCGGTCACCTCAGGAAGCCCTTGATGATGCAGGGCCTGCTCTCTGCGGGCTGACACCAGGCTTAAAAGAATCCTCTTTCGTATGCTACTGTGGTGCCTAGGTGTTTGCGTTGCATCGTGGAGCAAAGCGTCACAGTGCTGATGCGTGCGACCAGACCCTCGCTGCTTCCTCCACTCACAGCGCCTGCCCTGCACGTGCGGGCACCTCGCTGGTTCACGTGCAGACGCTGGGCTGCTCAGGGAACACCGTGTGCGGGGTGCGTTCTCGCAGACTCTGGCTCGTCGCGTCCTGCCCGTATGAGAGCTCTTCAGTAAATACTCGGGTCAGGTACTCAGGATGAACGTGTTGACAACAGAATTTATTTCTGCACAGAAATGGAATCTCCGCTGAGCTGTAGGGGCTTGAGTTTGTCGCTGGGGTGCTGGGGCGCGTGCCGTTTTAGCCACCAGGCGGTCTTAAGTTCCAGATGGGGAATTCGGAGGGAGTTACATGACTGGTTGGTCAGAAGTTGCTTTGTCCAATATAGTAGCCACCAGCTCCATGTGGCACTTGAGATCTAAGGAAAATAATGAAAAGTCTATGTCCTCAGTTGCACCAACCACATTTCAACTTGTTGAACAGCAAAGAAGCGGATCATAGCTGTCATTGCGGAGCAAGGTTCTTGTCCCTGTGGACTCACATGTCCAGGTGCACTTAACCAGCTTCCTCCAGGTGGCATCTGAGGGCATCCTTGCCGGATAAAATGCGGGATGCTGTTAAACCTGAATCTCAGATAGATGACGATTGTTTTGTTATAAGTATGTCCTGAAATACTGCACGAGACGTGCTATACCAAAACGGAAAGTGTCGACTGTCTGAAATTCCATATACCTGAGCGTCATGTATTTTTACTTGCCGAACCTAAAGCACAGAATTGGAGCATCCTCCCCGGCAGGCTGAGCGCCCTCGCCACGGGGAACAGAGAAGCTGCCCATGAGCAAACAGGTCTGTGAGTTCCCGCTCCTGTTCGGGAAGGCTGAGAGAGAAGCCCCCAAACGCATGTGCTTTGGTTCCTCTGCTCCCTTCAGGTTTCCAGAGCTCAACAGGGCGGAGAGGCCTGGGCCCACCGCGTCTGTCAGACGCGTCGGGGTTCAGAGACGCGTGGAGCCTGGTGCAAGAGTCCCAACGTCACTGACTGACCCCGCGCCTGCAAATTTTTCCTCTTAACTACCTCGTGTGCACCTGTGTGTCTCGGGGATCTGGGGAGTGGAGAGCGAGAAGTCTCATTGAGAGGAGGCTCTCTTTAGTTCAGGAGGTGTCGGGTTTTTGAACGAGTAATACATTCAGGAGGTTCAAACGAGTCAAGCTAACAAGGTGCACTTCAGAGTCTACTCTGCCTGTCCCCTGGGTCATCTGTATTCTCGTGTATCCTGCTCGCTGTTAAACATGCAGATATGAGACAAGAATGTGTGGTTCACCCACCCCCATAAACTCTTGACAGACAGCGGCGCCACCGGCCCTTCTTGGAACCACGTGTCTTGGAGGGATTCCCAGATGAATCCAGGAGCTTCCTTTACAGGCCGCATGGCGTACCGCGTGGATGCATCGTGCTTCCCGTCACCTGTCCCCTACCGGCAGGCACATCAGACGATTCTGGAACGATAAGCGCTGATTTACAGCGAATCGGGACTGTTCGCGTTCTGCTGCGAAGCCGGAAGCACAGCGGACGTTCTAGTCACTGGCGGGTGGGACTCAGGTTCTTTCCCTTAAAACTGACGTGGCTTTAGCCGCGTTAGTGACGTTGAGCCTCGGTTTCTTTGTCTGCAAGATGTGCGTAGCAGGGAATGAACAAAAGATCACGCGTGCGAGTTGTCTGGGGCTCCAAAGAACAGCACGAATAAAACTAGTTGGTTTCCAATACCAGATCTTTGCCGGTGACACTTTGTAATTGGAGCGGACTCCCCGGATCCCAGCCTGGCACGAGGAGAGGGAAGATGCGGTGAGCGCGGAGGAAGGCAATCTCCTCGATTACCTGTTCCGCACAGGTAGAGAGCGCAGCCTCCCAGCCCACCCACACTGCGCCCCTTCTGCCCTCCCCCCGCACTCACGCTTGGGTTTTACGAATGTCTCTGCCGGTGCGTGGCACCTGTGTGTCCGGGGCTGGGAGCCCGTTTGGTCCACGGCCACAGGGTCAGCTCTCAGCACGGCGCCCCACATCGACTGGCCACGCTAGTAACTCGGGAAAGATAGGAATCCATGAGGTGGGTTGTAAGAAGCAGACATCCAACTTAGTCTTGAGAAACGCCTGCACAACGAGACGAAGTGGTGTGTGTGCTCACACGTGCACGCACAGACAGCGCCGAGTCGCGGCAGGGTCCCTGGGGACGGGGAATCCAGCTAAACTACTTGGGTCTGGGTTCCAGCACTGCCTTTTGCCAAGGGTCCAACTGGGGGAAGTCTGTCTCTGTTTCTGTCTCTGTCTCTCTGTGTCCATCTGTCTTTCTCTGTCTCTGTCTCAGTCTCTCTGTGTCTCTCTGTCTCTCTCAGCCTTCTCATCTCTCTGTCTCTGTCTGTGTCTGTCTCTCTCTGTCTCCTCTTCATCTCCATCTGCCTGTCTCTCTGCCTCTGTCCGTCTCTCTGTCTCTCTCGTGCACGTGCGCGTTGGTCACACTCTTGTGCTGTTTTCCCACCCAGAAGGGTCCTGTCTCCATGTCCAATGACCCCCATGCTTCTGGGCTGATTTAAGTCCCACACTCTGATGATCTGCACCCATCACATAAATTTCTACATGGTTTCTTATCGACTCTGTGTTCATATCGGCTTTCCAAATTTTTTGAGGAAGCCTAGAATACTCTACAAGCAGATATGCCCCTGCTTCAACCCTCACTGGCTTCATGCTTCTGCTCAAATATCACCTACTCCATGAGGCGATGCCTTCTGGGAAAGGGCTCATGGTCTCACAGATGGTGATGCTGGGAGCATGGACCATCAGCCCAGCGTGGCTAGAAATGCCATGAGCAAAGGGACAGCGAGGACAGCAGCAGGGCTGTTTAACCAGTGACCGCAGGGACTCCCTCTGGGTTGCCTGGGAATGAACTGGGAACTATGCTGCTTCTGTCCTTGTGGGAGGATCAGCCAATATCCCCAGGTGCCGGGAGGCTGGCCTTCGGAGCTGACACAGCGACTGCTCCTTATTCTAGACTGCTTTTGTGCCTCCTCCGTGACAGGGACTGGCATGGGGAGTGGGTGCCGCTGGGGCACAGCCCCTCTGGTGGGAGCCTGACCCCTTCCCGGGCACAGGCTCTGAGGAATGTAGAACACTGACTTCTGGCCAGGAGTTCCAGCAGGAACAAGTGACACTGCGCCTGCCGACAAGACAGGGAGGAGCCGCAGCAGGAAGACCCGTTAGGAGTTAAATGACCTGCAGTGTGGTCCGTGCAAAGGAGCAGACACAGTTGTCAGCGGGGGGCCGGGGTCTGACTACATCATCATTCCACTCACCTTGTGTGTCATCTTTTCTCAGTTCATGAAAGTCACACACTGCTAACAGTCCCCTCGATTGCCCCCAATTTTTGCCCATCCCTTCCCCACCATCTCTCTTTCCCATGCATGTATCATCACCTATTTCTTAAGGAACCCTAAAACAGTCTCCTTGTTTCACACTAGGAGGTCGGCGTCAAATCTGTGGATTCCCTGCTCCCGCTGTGCCCGGCAGATGCTTCCGAGGACTCGGTCGGCTGGGCTCACAGGGACACCCTCCAGACACACATGTGACTCAGAAGCTGGGCCTCAGACTCAGACCCATAGGTATCTTTGGGGAGACACTTTGAGACCACGCAAACCCTGCTTCTCCTCAAACGCTGACCCAATGGTTTTGGCATTCACTGTGGATTTCATCTGCAATGAAGGGGACGTGTGTCTCGTCCTCCTGTGTTGATGTGTTTATAGTTAAAATGCAACGAGAAGTGGCACCAGCTTTGGTCGCTAGCAGCCCCCGGAGCCTGGCTGGCATGTGTTCTCAACAAGTTTCCATCTTTTTACAAAACATCCCCTTATTTTCTTGCACCGCAAAATATTCCAGGACTTTTTGAATTTTTCCTGATCCAGCCTTGGAATCAGCCATTTCTCCAAGAAGCCTAGGTTTTTGTTTGTTTGTTTGTTTTTTCCCCCTGGAGGATGCTGCTCAAAATCCAAAGATTGCGTGCCACGTGTGTCAAGCGCTGCTAGGGAGCCACTGCTTGCATTCCCTCTCAGCTGCCAGAGTGAGGAGATATTTATGTATATCCCCCTCACACATCTACGTCTCTGTATCTGTATAACTGCACATATAAATAGACGTTTGTATTAATACTTCTGATTCTAATTCAGCAGGTTCATTTTAGCCAAATACT
The DNA here is from genome assembly GCF_902729225.1 of Pteropus medius. Classification (NCBI taxonomy): domain Eukaryota; kingdom Metazoa; phylum Chordata; class Mammalia; order Chiroptera; family Pteropodidae; genus Pteropus; species Pteropus medius. Next base: position 415,396 of record NW_024343159.1, on the reverse strand, counting down.
TATTTTTCCACCAGCGAGAACACTGGATATCATTTCTGACAACATAGTCACTACTTTGCTGAATTCCAGTAGACAGATAAGTAGTTTCAGAATCACTAACCCATACCCACGGGAACCACTCGTTAGATCACGACCTTCATATATAGTTACTTTTTTTGTCTTTAGCCTCGCAGTACCCGATCGAGGTGTCATTCTCCACAGTTATCTGAATTAACATTTACCTTCCTCAATCCCTTGTGTTAATATGTTATCATTTTAATACAGTTTGGTTCATTTGCTAGTCCCTGTGTTCTATGTTGGGTCCCCTCATCCCTGTGGCTGGTAATAGTTCGTTTCGCTGGTACAGGAAACAGTAGTAGAGTCGTAGGAGTGAAAGTTAGATGAAATGACACTCAAGACTGGCACGCGCTCCTCGCTGCTGCTTTGTCCCATCCTGTCCTCCTTCCCACTCCTGGCTCGATGACCCCCGGCCCCCCCCCAGCATACCAGACAACCAACCTTGTTCGCTTGGGGTTTGTTCTTCCTGTATGTCTTTTTGCACAAATGAGCAGAAAAGTGTTTTCTTCCTTCCTCTTCTTCCCCTCACAGACGGCGTCGTGCTCCGGGGACTCTCGCACTTGACTTTTCCCGTTAACCACACGTCCTGGAACTCACCCCTTCTCAGCTCCTAGAGATCTGTCTCTCTCGTCTGCGGCCGCAGGTCCCTGCGCTGTGCTCTCGTTTACCGCCACTGTCTCGTGTGCGGACGACGAAGTTCTTTCCGAAGCCGCCGTGAGCCATGAGTGACTTCGCGCATGCGACCCACGGTTTCCATTGTCGAATCAGATAAAAAGAATAACAATTTCTACGACAACATCGAGCCCCTTTTAAGAAAAGTTCTACGGAAACGCTCTACGCTGAAAGCTAAGATAAAACGCCTATTTAAAAAGTCCCGAAAGGGCCAGTGTGTCCCAACAGAGGTTCGCAGCTGGTCCTCACAGGGCCGCCGTATCACCGCTCCCTTGAGGAAGCCGGGACGGGGCTCATTTGTTTAGCCGTCGTGGTGACATGCGAAAGCATCCAAGTCCAGAATCAAGTGCTCAGAAGCCAGCACGCGGAGTGAGGGCGGCCAAGCGCACGCCTCCCTCGCCTTCCACTTCCCCGCAGGTCACTGCTCCCCACTGTCCCGCGGGCACGTACGTGGACTGCTCCATCGCTCAGGGTTCCTTCGAGACTCTTCAAAAAGTCAACAACAGTAAATTACTTTTTTAGCTCATCAGAGATTAATTAATACCCTTGAGACCTCCTGGCTGCAACCGCGCAGGACGACTCCGCCCACCAGCCTCCGAGCCTGCGCAGTGGCAAGTGCGTGTTTCTCGCGCTCCCGGCTCTCACTGAGCTGTGCACGTCACAGAAGCTGCATGCACTGGGCCCTGGTGTTTTGTATTCTATTCTAGCTCATTTAAAAATAAGCATTGTGGCCTTGCGCCACAACATCGATTTCACACCCTTTCATGATTGTTCAGACCTGCTGTCTGGAAACCACCGTTTGTGAGAGCCCGCGCTTCGAGGTCGGACAGATGTGAGCTGGAATTCTGGAGACGCGTCTTCGCAGCAGCCTTCCCAGGAGAGTTCCTTAACCTGTGCGAGCCCATGTCATCCCGCGTAATGTGGGGACACTATCCAAAGCAGGGGATTGCTGCATCGACTCGCCAAGAATGCAGGCAGCACACAGAACGGGAATGGGTATATTATAATCTACACTTCTCATTTATTTCCCCTTACGATCAATGCTGGGATTTCGATTCAAACTCGTAATTGCTGTTAAGAATGATAAAATGGGGTAAGAAGTGGAGATGCCGGTACCGGGAACCCCAGAGGCCAAAGCAACCGAGATTCGGTCCGCCCTCCGTGGCCGTTGCCCGCCTTCTCCTCCTCCACCCACTCTGGTGCCCAGGCGTGTGTGACCCCAAGCTTGGCAGGATCGGATCGCTGCTGCTCCATCCCCGCACCTGCGGTGTCATCCAGCATGGGCCTCCTTGGAAAGGGCTCATAGGCAAGCCCTGAAATCCACAGAACTCTCAGGCAACAGGAAGCACTTTTGACCTGTTGTCACCTCCACTGAGAGGGGCGGGGTTCCCAGACTTGGCATCAGAGGAACATGGGGACCTTGAAAAATACTGAGATTCTGAGTTATTGGTTCAAAATCATCTGGACCAACACTTTGGAATCTACATGAAATTGTTAAAGTAAAAAACCACAGGCCCAAAATGGTGTCGCTCATGCCGAAAGCCCATGATACTGAACCTAGATTTAACCCCTGATGTAATTGCAGCTTATCCCAGAAACGGAATCTTAGCCAACCAGTATGAAACTTTCTGATCAAGTGCCAGCGTGGTGATCTGTCACGTGGGCCCCCTCCACCCACCCCCACGGGAAGGAGGAATGGACGATCTGCATGAAAATAAATAAATAAATAAAAAGCCTTCTTTTTCTCTTCCTCCAAAGAAAAAAAGTCCACGGCCCACAGCACTCCCTTTTCGTCCACGCCCTTGCCCCGCACATCTTGCTATGAAATCCCCCCGTTTTGTACAAACCCTTGGAGTGCCCTTCTAGGTTACAGAAGGGATGCTGCCTGGCTCCTGAACCACTTCGTAAAGCCAGTTAGATCTATGAATTTACTTAGTTGAATTTTTTCCCAATAAAACAACCACGTACCCAGTCACAAATATCCACACCCCCTGGGTAGTGCCGAGAGGGCCAGCCGAGCAGACAGAGCAGGAAAGTGGAGCCTTCAGGTGTTACTGCTATTTCATCCTAGAATGTCAAATACATGCTTGATTTAATAATGGCAGACTCTCAACGTCTTCTTCAAGTCTGTCAAATAGTTGTGTTTTTTGTTTTTTTTTTTTCCCAAAGGAAAACACACTGTACCAAAGGAGAGGAACCTAGGGGAGTTAAAACGTCCTGGAATTGGGGAAGTTTAAGTGCCTCCATGTCCTTAGTAGTAAAGAATACACAGAATAAAGTGAAGCATTGGAGAGAAAACGTCAGTTTGTTATGCAAATTGTAGCCATTTACTGCAGTGCTATCGTTTGTCATTGAAAATGAGATAACCCATGCTTCTGGGATCAAATGCCCAGAAATCTGTTTGCCTAGTTTGATGGTTAGCCCCTCCCTTTCCATTTTAATATATACCGCAGGGCATACTTAATTCTCACTAGCATGCATTAATTACATTGAAAATATTTACACATTAAAACTTTTAAAAATCGATCATTTATATGACCTTTGTGCCAGATTCAGCATTAATTTTTTTTCCTGTTTTAGGCGAGGGAACCCTTGGTTGACCTCACAGATTGCAAGGACCTTGTCAGCTTACAACCTCTTATTTTTTAAATTTTTTACGCCTACAGCACCTAGTCTTCCTAGGTGGTCTCCCATCCAAGTACTAACCAGGCCCGACCCTGCTTAGCTTCCGAGATGAGACGGGATCGGGCGTGTTCAGGGTGGCGTGGCCGTAGCCTCAGCATTAATTTAACCGAGACTATTTTGAAACATCTCATTAATGTTGCATCAAAGATTTGTATTCTTGTTTCTATTTCAGTAGTAGATCTGCTGTGCGTGAAGATGTGGAGCAACGGAACTAAAAATTAATGCGCTGTCTAAGACGGCGTCACAGTCGGCCACGCCCACAGACCACATCGTGTCGCCTGTAGCACTGGCCCAAATTGTACTTTGTCTCTCAAGTACACAGGCTGCAGTTTGCAAAGACAATTCCATCCAGACCGTTTTCCGGGAATAATTCCTTCAGCTGGGTTTTCATTGCCTACAAGTACTCTCTGTGGATCGGGGAATTACCTCCCCAGGCCTGCTCCTTCAGAGGGGTGCATAGGGTGTCTTCGGAGGGCAATGACTTAACTTCCATGGCCCCTCAGAGCTCTGCTTCTAAAATGGACATGTGAACGTGTCATTCAATCCTTCCTGTGCTTGTTTCCTTCATTACGCACAGGGCCGTCATCTTCACGGTCGGAGTACATTAGGGGTGCGGACTAGTCATGTCCCAGCCATTAAGTAACAAGAGGGTCTGGGGTTCCCTAATAACGGGAATGGGTATATTATAATCTACACTTCTCATTTATTTCCCCTTATGATCAATGCTGGGATTTCGATTCAAACTCGTATATTACAATCTGACCCGGAAGCATGGGCCAAAAGAATCCCGCAAGACCACAGACGGTCTTCAAAGATCACCTCCACGTCTAGTGACTTCACGGACGTCATCTGGGGGTTATTTGAGAATGAACCCTTTTCCGTTTCCGTGTACACTGTGTTCTAGACTCTCCTTCCTTCCTAAATATCCTGAATTCAAGGACTCTAAACTCGTGGAGCAGTTGTCCAGAGGAAGGGCAGCGACAGCCCCACCCCCAACCCTCAGGAGCAGAAAGGAAAAAATTAACCTACGGAATTATTTAAAATCCCAGGTGCAGCAGACAGAAACAAAACCATGGCTGTATAGACTGATGTCCCAGGGCTGCAAAATTTAACCCCAAATGGGCGATAATTTGTTTGGCATTAATGTAAACCAGTTTGATGAACTCAAATGCCCTCAGCTCAATAGGCAGGCCTCTCCGAGGAGCCTGTGTTACTTCCCTCACTTAAGCGCAGATTTGTAATAAAAATCTTAATGCCAGTGGTTTGGTTCTTGGACATAGAGGAAGCTGACCACTTGGAGAATCACATTTGAGAGGTCAGAAAACTCCACAGTGAAAGATCGGTTTATAATTTACGAAGAAAATAGAAAGTTTTGTTTCTCTGAGTTGAAATCTGACGAGCACGGTGGGAAATATTGCCGGTTTTTGGCCTAAGGTTTCGCGCTTTCTGCATAATTTGAGACTTGCGTGAAGCCTGAGACTTGGGGGATCAATTTCTGAGAAAAACCGGGCAATTCAGTGTAGGGGATTTTGATATTTTGGTCATTTTTTGAGGTGTAACAAACACAACTCGGGATCCGACAGGACACTCCGCGGCTGCCAGCGAGGCGGGCTGGACAGCGCACCAATCACGGCGCAGCTCCGCCCTATATAAGCGCGCGGGCGCAGCGGCGCGGCCCGAGTCCCGGCCAGTGCCTCCGCTTCCGGCTCGAGTCCCCTCTGCACACCCGCCCGCAGCATGTCCGAGACCGCGCCCGCAGCGCCCGCTGCCCCGGCCGCCGCCGAGAAGGCGCCCGTGAAGAAGAAGGCCCGCAAGGCCACCGGGGCCGCCAAGCGCAAGGCGTCCGGGCCGCCGGTGTCCGAGCTCATCACCAAGGCCGTGGCCGCCTCCAAGGAGCGCAGCGGCGTGTCGCTGGCCGCGCTCAAGAAGGCGCTGGCGGCCGCCGGCTACGACGTGGAGAAGAACAACAGCCGCATCAAGCTGGGCCTCAAGAGCCTGGTGAGCAAGGGCACCCTGGTGCAGACCAAGGGTACCGGCGCCTCGGGCTCGTTCAAGCTCAACAAGAAGGCAGCCTCCGGCGAGGCCAAGCCCAAGGCCAAGAAGGCGGGCGCGGCCAAGCCCAAGAAGGCTGCCGGCGCGGCCAAGAAGTCCAAGAAGGCGGCGGGCTCGGCCACCCCCAAGAAGAGCGCCAAGAAGACCCCGAAGAAAGCGAAGAAGCCTGCGGCGGCTGTTGGGGCCAAAAAGGCAAAGAGCCCGAAGAAGGCGAAAGCAGCCAAGGCCAAGAAGGCGCCCAAGAGCCCAGCCAAGGCTAAGGCGGTGAAGCCCAAGGCTGCTAAGCCAAAAGCCGCCAAACCTAAGGCTGCCAAGCCGAAGAAGGCGGCGGCCAAGAAGAAGTAGGAAGTTCCTTTGGCCCACTGGTAGAAGATCACAACCCAAAGGCTCTTTTCAGAGCCACCCACCGGTCTCTGGAGAAGAGCTGTTGCACTTTGCGGGGGGCGTGGCTGGAGGGAGACGGCGGGGCGGCCTATACGCAAGCGCAGTCCCTTTGGGGTGCTAAGGACAGAAAAGCGGCTGGGGGTAATGGTACTGGGAAATTGGTTTGGACCCGAGGGCCTGACCTGTTCAGTTTGCAGCGCGCCGAAATGGGTGGCGCGCGTCTGCACTACTTTTAATTTGTACGCTGCTCTAAATTTAAGTCCCACACCCCGACACATGGCCCGACAAGGCAGAACGCTAAGTGACTGTAGGTGTTTGGAAACCAGTTTCCTAAAATGAGCCTACATTTCCTTTCCTGTGTTAGGACATAACGAAAAGCAGAGCTGTCATTGCGGGGTGGGGGACTGATGAGCTGGGTCGCCCAGCCCAGCACGTTGGCTGAGCTGGTGGTTTCAGTTACTTAGCTGAGCTGCTGCCGGCGCGAAGTAATGCACTTCTCAGCCACCACCCTCTTAGTTCCAGCATCCAGAACATCAGTCCGGCCTTTGGGTGTCCAGTGGTGCGGGGCCCAGACCCAACGCGTGGAGCGACCCACGCGAACAGGGATCGCCTCCACCGACGAAGGTACAGACAAGACCATTGTCAGAAAATACATGGCAGACTCAGAAACAGCACAGGGGCGTGAACGGGCCCTTTTATAGTAAGTCTGGGTAGCGTAGTCTAGACCTTCTGATTGGATCAAGTGAAGTAATGAAATAGCCAATGAAAAGGCAGGCCCGCCAGTTCATTTACATGGTCATTTGTGACGACACACTAAGATTAACCCAATCACGAGTGAAATCGTACTAGCCTCATTTGAATACCGCATCTATAAGTAAATGTGCCTTGGCCGCGGCGATTATTTTGTCAGGCGTTAGGGATCGTGTTGTGACGTTTGGAGCTATAATGCCCGAGCCCACAAAGTCGGCCCCGGCCCCGAAGAAGGGCTCCAAGAAGGCGGTGACCAAGGCGCAGAAGAAGGACGGCAAGAAGCGCAAGCGCAGCCGCAAGGAGAGCTACTCGGTGTACGTGTACAAGGTGCTGAAGCAGGTGCACCCCGACACCGGCATCTCGTCCAAGGCCATGGGCATCATGAACTCGTTCGTCAACGACATCTTCGAGCGCATCGCGGGCGAGGCGTCGCGCCTGGCGCATTACAACAAGCGCTCGACCATCACGTCGCGGGAGATCCAGACGGCCGTGCGCCTGCTGCTGCCCGGGGAGCTGGCCAAGCACGCCGTGTCCGAGGGCACCAAGGCCGTCACCAAGTACACCAGCTCCAAGTAGACGTGCACGTAAGCGGTTTTGCCCCTAACCTCAAAGGCTCTTTTCAGAGCCACGCATGCTTTCAACAAACGAGTTGTAATCATTCCGCTCTCGGATTTCTCAGTCTGAATTTAAAGCTACATTGCCATTTTTTTTTACATGTTCTATGACAGCTGCGTGGCAAATACTTTAGGGTTCCCAGGCTGTAACAATAGCTACCGTAAATAGCTCACGGTGAACAAGTACAGTTTTATAGAATGATTAATCACTCAGTATTATGTAAGTATTAACTAATTTGACGTGAGGATGTCATTTCTAGAGTGCGGTTCGTTTCCCTGTGCGGGTCTCTAAATTCATCCCGTGCTTGCGGTTGACTTCACCTAGAGCACAGTAGGACATGCTGTGACAGCTTTGTTCTACTCAGAGCTTTTATTTTATTTTTTCTGTTTTTTAACTCCATAAATAAGTATTACTGGAAAAAGGCTGTAGACAATATGTTTTCATGGAAATGCTACAGAGGTTTTTCTGGTTTGTTTGCCTTGCGATTGGGCCAATTTCTGCGTGAGGCTCCGAGAAGACAGTGGGGTGAGGCTGTGTCCCAAGGGCAGGGCACGGAGGGAGAGGAATTGAAACCCATCCATGAGACCCCTTCGAATCTTGTCAGTTCGTATAACTTCTCTCCCAGAAAGTCCTATTGAATTCGGAGTCTTCTTTTGGCAACATTCAGTTTTAAAGTCCCCTGGGTCACAGGAGAGAAGCCCAGCAAGATTAAGGTGTCTGTGGATAAGCAATAGTGACCTTAGAACTGAGACCCCCTGGTCAGTCCCTTTCCGCCTTTCCCAATGTCCACGAGTGTCCAGGACGGAGAGGAGGTAGAAGGGAAGAAAGCCTTGTGGCAGGATGTGGCTTCTGCTGCATGAAGTGGTCTGGCATAAAGGACTTTTGCTGCTGGGGACTGGGTTGTTGTAGGGAAAAGAAATCTCAGAGAAGAGGCAAGGGGAGTAGGGACAGTGGCCAGAAAAGAATCTATGGTTCACAGTTCACCAAGAAAATTGGAAGGTAAATGAAGCCGGGATGGGAGGTCAGTGCTGGTTGAAATGGAGAATTTAAGTGGAAGGTGCTGTGAGGAATGGATTTAGAAATTCTGGTGTCCTCACAGCCTCCCACACTAACGCAGATTCATGGATTATGGGGATAGGTTTTCCATATGTTGTGGGGGTTCAGAATGAGCCACCCCAAGATGTGTCTCAGTGGTATGTGATTATTTTGACCTAAAGGTAATTTTAGCCTTGGGCTCAAGAGAAGGTTCTGCCCCTCCCTTAACTACTTAGTGCTGGAGTTTGGGGTCTCATCCATAATAAGAGATTATCACAGACAACTGGCTTTCACCTGAATCTGAGCTTGATTTTTTTTAGGAGATTAAGCGAAGCCTATCCCTGTGGGGAGCCTGATAAGCAATATTTCACATTGAAGCTGAGACGGCAGAGCAAAAGCTACATTCTCAAAATAGAAGGATGAAATAAACACACACACACACATGCACACACGCACACACACACACACACAGTCAAGGGAGAGTGCAGAATCCTGGTGCTGATCAGAGCGGATCCCACCACCAAGAACTCAGACCCCAAGCAGCCTTCACACTGTCTCCTTTCTGGCATTACTACCACAGGGATTCTAGACTCCCAGGCTGAGGATTTAATTTAGAGCTATCCCAAGCTAGTTCTGTGCCCTTGAGCACCTAGAGAAGGCTAATACAAATCCTCTCTGAAGGAATAAGCTTCCTCTTAGGCCTCACCAAATCTCCACCAATAAAATACCAAAGACACAGAATGAGCTGCTTCACAACCCAAATTAACCCAACACCAAGAATATGAGCCACAGACAGTGGAAACAAAAGGTGTACAAAAGAGAATTAACAAATTTCAAGTAAATAACTTTAATATCTTAAAAAGACAAAAAAAGACTTTGATTTATGTTGAGGGACTAAGAATACAAAGAATGACCACATAGATTCGAAAAAAGAACCAGATGAAAACTCTAGAAATAGATGTGTGTATATACACAATTAATTATAATACTTAAAATGAAAAGCTTACTAGGAATGTTTAATACCCAATTGGACCTAGCCAAAGAATTTAATGAACTATATAACCAGATCTTAAAGAATTATCCAAAATACAGAGAAATGTAAGAGAGATCTGGAATTAGTAAAAATTGTCTGACATACATACAATCAGAATTCCGGAAGTGCAAGCCAGAGAGAACCATGCCGATGAGCAATTTAAAAGATCCATGGCCGAGAACGTTTTAGAATGGATGGATTACTTGTATAATGAGAAATAAACTAAATGGAGTGAAAAATGTTACAACAAAAAGAGGATCACAATGTGACCCCAGAAATTTTTACAACAAATGTAATGCTGATTTTCACAGAGCTGTGCTTTTTAATCCATATTGACAAATGGCATCAGACGGAAGCGCTGTGTGAAGTCTTGTGGGAGAAGGATAATTGAGTAATTGATTATTTACATGCATTTTATATCCAGCTAATTACTGAATTCTGTTCATTCTAATCAGTATTCAGCAGACTGTCTTGATTTTCAATGCATATAATACTGTCATTAGCAAATTTAAATGTTTGATGTTCTTTCCAATAACTATTTCTGTCAAATGCTGTTATCACATTGTGTTAGCTCAAATCACAGGCTATGCCACATCAGACATGCGAGCACTCATACTTTTTCTTCCTTTTCATCCATGTGGCTTTGGTAGCCGATTTATAATACTTGCGCTCGCGCGCGCTCTCTCTCTTTCTGTCTCTCTGTCTCTCTCTCTGTCTCTCTGTCTCTCTGTCTCTCTCTCTGTCTCTCTGTCTCTGTCTCTCTCTCTCTCTCTCTCTCTCTCTCTCTCTGTGTGATCTTTATTGTGTTGATGTAGTTTCCTTCTAATCCTATTTTAAGAGTTTTTTTAAAGAATGATTTCTGAACTTTTGGCATCTGATGAAATCCTGTGCTTTTTCTCCTTTAGCCTATTGCAGTGACGTATAGGTAGATTTCCTGCTGTTGATCCCTGCTTGCATTCCTAGGCCAAACATTATTTGGTTGTGTCGTATTATGATCTTAAATAATGACTGCGTAAATTTCAATATTTTTTTCCATCTCTATTCATATGTAAAACCAATCTGATTTCATCTCTTGGGCTCACCTTTATCAGATTTTACATTAAGTTTATAGCAGCTTGAAACATTAATTGTGGGCTCTCCTCTATTAATTACCTATTTATGTATAACAAATTATCCGAAAGTGGACAGCCTAAATCTGTGAACATTTATTGTTTCATTCAGTTTCTATGGGTCAGGAATCCAGAAATGACATAGCTTGGGTGGCTGTGGCTCAGGGTCTCTCAAGAGGATGAAGTCAAGATGTAAGCACAGACCACAGTCACCTCTAAGGCTGGACTGGAGCTGGAGCTGTCCCTTCCGAGGCAGCTCGCCCGCATGCCAGACAAGTCCCTCTTGGCTGTTCACAGGGAGACCTCAGTTCCTTGCCACATAGGTCTGTCTGGAAGGCTGACTCTCTTCAAAACATGGTGGCTGTTGTCACCCAGGAAGAGAAATCATAGAGAGAAAGAGAGTGGCCACAGTGCCTTTTGTGACCTAGTTTTCTATGTCACACACTCACTTCTGCCACTTTCTATTCATTAGAAGCAAGTTATTTAACTCTGTCATAAATTTAGAGGGGAAAGAGGGCTCCACCTTTCGAGGTAAGATTAGTAAAACATTTGTGGACATACTTTAAAACCAGCGCATCATCATTTTTGTGCTTTAAATACTTGAATGTAAAATGTATTTGTGCTTTAGACATTGGATAGAAATCAACTGGGAATCACCTGCAGCTCTACTTTTTTGTGGTAGATCTTTAATAATCCCAGCGATTTAGACTGCAGTTGACCGCTGTCCACAGAGACAAAGCTGATGAAATGCACACATGATGTCCCGATGGGCTTTTCCCTGGGGTTGGAAAAGACAAAATAGTAGCCTCTACAGTGAAGTCAGAGCAGCACATAGCAGACACCTTGAAAGGGGACTGAACGAATTGAATTAATTGATCTGACAACTCCCGAACGGCACTGCGGTGAGCCAGTCACTCTGGGGCATAATCTTTGGAATGTCCCACAAACTAACAGACTTGGCCTTTTTGAAGAAAATGAATTAAAATAGAAAATAAATACAGTAAAGAATTAAAATAAATACAATAAAAATTAAAATTCAAAGAAAATATTGTGGTGTAAGAAAATATACGAAAATAACAGTATGAGAAAAAAACTAAAGTAATAAAATTTAAAACTGAACGAGAAGTTAAAGCTAATTTAATAATTTGCTTAAAATATATGACTTAATATTGAGTAATACTACAAGAGCTACAATGTTTAAAGTGTAAGATAACAAGTTAAGAGTTCGCAGAGGAAGATAAAGGAAGAAACTGAATAGAATTTAGTTCTGAAGTTTTATAAGTAGATTCTTGACCTGTGTCAAAAGCTTCTAGTAAACGATCAAGGAAGCTCACAGCAATTGCCTCCATTTCCCTTTATCTTTCACTCAAAATCAAAACAGTGCTTCACACTCTGGAAATCTGCAGGCAGATAGACTTGGGCTTTTGTTGGGGCTTCATCACATAAACACGACTGACCGCCCACATGGCTAATCTTTAGGCTCCAGTCCCCTTGGAGGTAGAGCAGATACCATATAGTCCAAAGCCCCCATGTCACGCAGCATGGCATAATTTAGCAAAGTAAACACATGTCTACTACGGCAGCAAGAGAAGCCAGAACTGAGTTGCCACCATGGCTTAATAGAATGAGTGACTCGGCATTTCTGCGATTCGCTTCATGTATACAACAAGAATGATAATAGTACACTACTACTTAGAGTTATCTTAAGGATTAAGTGAGATAATCATGTAAAGCTCTTAAAAAGTTATGGACATTTAGTAAGCATTTAACAATTGCTAGCAATCATTATATTTTTCTTAGTCACTGAATTAAACCGTAAATCAGAGTGGCAAATTCTCTTCAAGTCAAAAACTAAAGAGAGAGAATATGAGCTTTTGAACTGTTTAAACCCCACCCCAAGAAGGGTAGTTGTGGGATTTGGAACAAAGATCATATCAGGAATACCTCTTGACTAAGCATGAATTGAGTCAGTACCTGCTCATGCTGATAATGACCATTATACTGGAGTAGCGCTTCCTCGGCATGTTATCCAAGCAAATGTGAAAAGAGACCTCTTCACCGTACAGCAAACGTTACTGTGGCTGGAAAAATAGCACCTAACAAATAAATCTTTTTATTTCTTCAATTAGGGGAGAAATATGAATGCAGAGAAGAAATGAATGCAAACAGTAACTGCAAATGTGAATCAGCCCATACAAGTTATGAAATATGAAAAGTCTGATCTGCTTGAGAATGATTGATTAGTGTGTTTATCCTGCCCAAATCCAACCCATCCTGGCTTGCTGCACACTCGCTGCATCAAAAAGGAGATCATTATCTGAGTGGAAGAGCCCAAAAAATGTGTTTTAGCTTTCTCGTTCCATTTTTTGTGTGTGTGTGAATTATAAAATTAGAATTTACTTCTGTTACAGGCGTACTTACTGAGAATTCATTATTTCCCATGGACTATCTTTGCTTAGGGAAGTCTGAATCGAGAAGATGGCAAACCGTCTATAATGAGATGTTATGATTAATAAAATTTCTGAAGAATTGGAATTTTGCATTCATTGTTGATTCAAATTTTTCTAAGATCTCCCTTTTCTAGACATGCAATGAATTTTCCACTTCATCTAATAGCATCAAGGTGGGCAACAATCCTGAAGGGAAACGAATTCATTTAGTTAAGCTGACATTGCAGAGGTCATCTCAGCACCTGAATTCAGAAAAATACCAGATTGTGAAGCAGTCCCAAACTGGAGTGTGCACCGAAATTGGGAATTGCTGGTCCACACCCCAGTTTCTGATTTACTAGGTCAAAGTAGGATCCAATAATTAGTATTTCTTGTTATCCAGACGATGCCTATGAGACTGGTCCGGGGCTCCGACTTGGAGAACTGTGCTTTAAATTAGGTCATGGGATTTCTCTGAAATGCTAATACCATGTAGGTAAATAAACCTGAAAATCGCAGGTTTAAACGTGAGTGAGAAGTTCTGACAACTGGCAGAGGACATTTCCCTCCCAGCTCGGGCACGCAGGGGTGGGAATAAAACCCCTCCGCCCCTCGCATTCGCAGACTCCCGCGTGGCCACGCCCCTCCGCGCCGGCTTCCGGCTGGGGCAGTCTCGCCACGCCCCCTGCTCTCGGTGGCCACGCCCCTCTGCGCCGGCTTCCTCATTGGGCCATCTGGCCCGGCCTCACGTCCCGCCCGTTCCCCGACGGGGGCTCTCGTTACGCATACGTCACGTTACGTTCTCCGGCACCCAGTGGGGTCGTGCGTCTGCTTGCTTCCGCCTGTCGCCCGCACCTTGATGGCGCGGGTACCCGCCTGTCCCGGCCTCTCTGGGGGGCTTCGAACAGTCCACTGGGTCACTCACAGCTGAAAACAGGAACCCGAGCAGTTTGGAGACCGGGGAGCAGGGCTGCTGTCCCCGCTCCCGACTTTCTCTGAGCTGACGCGGTCCCTCACCTCCGGTGGCTAAGACACCGCTCACAACAAACTCCCCTGGACACCTTGCTTGCACCACCCTATTTATTGTCATCACATATACAGGGCACTTCGAGTGAGGATTATTATTTCTTACTTGAATAACTTACGTTTCGTCTCCAGGCCGACAACCCATTAGGCACAGGGCCTAAGGCCCCCAGTACTTGTAGAGGCTCACGAAAATATTTTAATTTCTTCAAAAAGCAGAAGAAAAAATAAACTTTTAGGTGCACGAAATGTTTTAATATCAATGTAGTGATCTTCCTATAATTTTAATGTTATTTTTGTTATCACTTTAACGGGGAGGGGGCAGGTAGCACACAACCCTTCCCAGTTATTTGTATTTACTTAATTTTTTTTTTTTTTGCAAACGCCCAGGTAAAATTTAGACCAAACCCTAGCCAGGCTCTTCTGAGCCCTCAACTTGCCCTGTAAAGACTTGAACAAACATTAAAATAGCTTCTAAGAGCTCAAGGATGACCCCAGCCCCTCTTAGAGTTTCTACATGAGATCAAGACCCACCATTCTTTATTTCTTCTTTTTTTCTATTCTTTCCTCTTTGCAGGGGCAGGGGACCTCCTTGACTATTTTCGCTCATGTTCATGAAATTTACAATGCTTTACCAAAATTCCACTAGGGTTTTGTGGAATAGTATTGAATTTTTAGGTTGTTTTGGAATTTATGAACACTTGGGCATATTGAATCATCACCAAATATAAACATTATATTGCTCTTAATGTAAGTGAACCTTGTTTTGTATCTTTCAATGACATATTATAGTTTTATTTATGTAACCTAGAATGTTTTTTCTTGGTCTTAGAATCCTTAAAATCTGTCGTACTGTTTGAATGATGTATGGTTTTTCTATTTCAATTCCAGGTAGGTCATGGCTAATGTATATAAAGGCCATGCCTTTTATGTGGCACTAATATGTCTACTAACCGTGTTGCACTCTGTTATATCTAATTGTTTATAGATTCTCATGGATTTTTACAATAACGTGTTATTTTCAAACAATAAAAATAACTTTTTTTTTTTTTAACCATCATTATCCTTATTATTTTTTGCCCTTGTCTCACGATATTGGCTGTGCCCTTGGTGTGATGTTAAACAGAACTTTCTGTTATGGTGCGAATGATTCTAAGACCCACGGAGCCAACTGAGATCAATTATGAGCCTTTATTAGCCGGCCGGAATGACTCTACCACGCAGGGTTAGAGGAGATCAGCCCCGGGGTTTGAGAGTGAGGCAGTTATAAAGCCTAGAACAAGCAAGCAGATTACAGAAGCAGAAGTTGACCCTTAGCACAATACATCACCTAGTACCACACCCTGGTTAACAAGTAAGTGGATCACAGAAGCAGACACTGGCCATCTTCATATCTTATACAATACACCTCCTAAACCACGCCCAAGCAAGTAGGACAACTTCTGGTATCTAAAGATAGTTCTTCCCTGTAGCTGACTTAGCTAGTTGGCTCACTTGAAAATTTTCCACCCTTAACATTCCCCACTGGTTTTCAGGGGAATTCAAACCACTGAATCTTCAACCTGGAGTGGCCGGTAGTGAGTTCTGAGAACCATGAGTTTTACTGCCCGTACCCGCTTTTTGACATAGGCAGTTATCCAATTAATTACACAGGGCCCAAACAAAAGGCCCAGGAAGACTAGAATAAGGGGGCCTGTAATGGCTGTCAGGAGAGTTGTTAACCAAGGGGTGTTATTAAAAAGTCCTTCGTACCAAGATTCTCCATGCCTAAGTCGTTCTTCTCTGTCTTTAACCCTCTGTCTTATTAGCACTAAGCTGTCTCGTATAATTCCAGAATGGTTAGCATAAAAACAGCAAGTTTCACCTAGTGCTATGCACAGACCTCCTTGTTTTAGGAACAGAAGGTCTAGTCCCCTTCTGTTCTGCAGGACTACTTCAGCCAAGGAGTTAAGAGAGGTCTCAAGGTGATTGATAGATTTTTCAAGAGTCGATAGGTCTTCATTTATTTGTTGGCTTAAGGCCTTATAGTTGGAATTTCCAGTAACAAGGGCTGCCGTTCCTACTGCAGTAGATCCTGCTACCCCTATTCCCACTAAAAGGGGAACTAAAATAGGAGCCCTTTTTACTCTGGCCCCTAGATATTGGAAGTGTTATCGCCACACCCCCTCCCTCACCAGAGTAAAAGTAGACCTGAGGAATGACATGAACTAGGACGCAAAATCCAGCATTTTCTCGCCAGTAGTTAAGGTTGATACAAGGGGTTAATCCAGTATTACAAGCGAACCAAGTTCCCTTAGGAGCAGCTAAGTAGTTGTTAGACGTTGAATTCACCTGCATAGTTGTATTACAATTTTCTCTATAAGTAGAATTATTAATATGATAAGAAGAGGTGTGTATACAAGTTCCTTGTCCTTGGAGATCTCCAAGAGTCAGTTTTGGGTGATTTCTCCAGGGGCATACAGTATTATTAGGAGCAGACAGATTTCTTACAGTACTTTCATTACTTCCCAAAACAGCGACAGCTCCCAGTCCTACATAATATAGGGGTGCCAGATTAAGGCGAAACCAACTATCATCTGTGCTATTTGGATTACTAGTATTAGCAAACTTGTACATAGCTGTCAACATTTTCAATACAGAATCCTTCTTACATTATTAATAGCAATTAATCCAATTATAATTAAACCCGCGAGAGTCTTATCTTGAGAGGGTCTCCTGTTGGGCGGACTCACCATCTCTCAGTCTCTGGTGGTGGTTGAGCAGCCTTGATGCGGGTGTGATGAATCCAATGGCGTCTCCTGGCAACTTTGACCGCGGTAGGAGTGGTGAGGATGACAGGAAAGGGTCCGTCCCAGCGCGGCTCAAAGGCGGCCGGCTGTATCTTCTTTACCCAAATCCAGTCACCAGGAGAGTGGCTACGAGGTTTAAGTGACTGTCCAGGGCTCTCCCAGTTGGCAGAGACTAAGTGTTGAATCTTTTTTCTTGCCAAGTGTAGTGCCTGTAAGGACCCATCGGAGCGCTTGGGTCACAGCGATGAATTCGGCTCGCTGAGATGATGTTCCATGGCTCAGGGCCTGAGCCCAGATGACAGTCCCTCCGGTAACTACTGCCGCCCCAGCATACCTGACTCCCTCTGCGACGAAGCTGCTTCCATCGGTGTACAGTGTGGCATCCGGTTGTGGCCACGGGACGTCAGTCGGGTCTGGCCTGAGGCAGGTGATGTCATCCAAAAGCTCGAGACAATCATGTAATGGCTGTTGAGGGTCATAATCAGGCAAAAGGGTGGCTGGGTTAAGAACAGAAGTTTTCAAGAATTGTACTGGCGGGGGGCGGTTAAGGAGAAGAACCTGGTATTGAGTGATCCGTGCATTTGAAATCCAATGATCAGGAGCATGGTTTCCACCGCATGAGGGGCTATAATCTGGATAGTCTGCTCTAAAGGCAACTTCAGGGCTTCTTTGGTGAGGATGGCCATGGCCGCAATGGCCCGCAAGGAATTAGGCCACCCTGCTGCAACACAGTCCAGTCTTTTGGAGAGGTCTGCAATGGGTCTCTTCCAGGGTCCTAGAGTCTGGGTGAGGACCCCCTTTGCTATGCCTCTAGTCTCAGTCACAAAGAGTTGGAACGGCTCGTCTAAAGTAGGCAGAGCCAAAGCAGGGGCTGTAGTCAAGACTGTTTTTAGGGCTTCAAAAGCCTCTTTTTCTCCTTTTCCCCAGCTCAAGTCCTCAGACTTTCCCCCCAGTGCTGGTGTACAGGGGCGTGGCTAACACTGCAAACCTTGGAATCCAGAGCCTACGGTAACCTACGGCTCCGAGAAACTCTTGGACCTGATGCTTAGTGGTGGGTTGGGGTATTTTTAAAATGGCCTCAATTCTGCTTGATGACAGAGTCCGGTGGCCTCCTTGCAGCTTATACCCTAAATACGTTGCCTGGGAGGTGCAGAATTGAGCTTTCTTAGCGGACACCCGGTAAGCTGTTGTAGCGGCTAAGAGTAAATCATCCACATATTGTAGAAGAACAGTCTCTGGATGTCTCTGACGAAAGTCAACGAGGTTCCGGTTCAGGGCTTCATCAAACAATGTGGGGGAGTTCTTAAATCCCTGTGGCCCTCTAGTCCAAGTCAATTGTCCTGAATACAGTCTATCAGGGTCCTCCCATTCAAATGCAAATATTGGTTGACTCACCTTTGCTCTGGGGAGAGTGAAGAAAGCGTCCTTTAAATCAAGGACGGTGTACACCTGGTGGTTAGGCGGCAGTTGGCTCAGGAGGGTGTATGCTTTGGGAACAGTGGGATGTATGGTCTCAACCCGCTTATTTACTTCTCTGAGGTCCCGTACTGGCCTGTAGTCTTGGGTACCCGGTTTCTGAACTGGAAGCAGTGGGGTATTCCAAGGCGAATGACAGGGGACTAAGATCCCTTCATTCAAGGTCCAAGGGGAAGATTTCCCTTGTCCTGTGGCTCCTTGTATTAAAGTCTTTCCTTTAGATAGGGGGCCTTGGTTATTCTGCAAAACTGAGTAAGTAGCCCCCGTATCCACTAAAAAGTTTACAGGATGGCCCTCGACTTGCAATGTTACCCTGGGCTCCCAGGGGCTCATAATGTAGGGGCCTTGACCTCCTCATTCTGTGTCCTCCAACATAATGAGTGGGGCATTTTTCCCTGGGCCCTGGCCCTTTCCGGGGCACACATTCTTCCAATGTCCTTTCTTCTTACAGTATGCACATTGGTCCTTCTCTAAATTACTCTGATCCCGGTCCGCCTTTCCCTCGGGGCGTCGGCTTGGCCCTAAGCCTGGTCCCGGCCAGGCGGGCCCCGTGACTTATCCTGTCCAACAAACATAACCTTCTGGACCTCATCCCTGTTGTTGAACACCTGGGCAATCTTGAGAAGCTTAGATAAGTTCTCTCCTTCAAACCCTTCTAGTTTTTGCAACTTCTTTCTGATGTCTGGGGCCGACTGACTAACAAAGGCTAGATTAATGGCTCGCCGATTATTTGGGTCCTCTGGGTCAATGGGAGTATACAGTCTATAAGATTCTAGTAACCTGTCTAAAAATGCTGCAGGTGACTCATCTTTAGTCTGAATAACCTCACTTACCTCGGATAAATTGACTGGTTGGTGAGCTGCTGCCTGGAGGCCTTGGAGTAACAACTGGCCGCTGCCTGGAGGCCTTGGAGTAACAAATACCTCAGGAGAGCCTCCTTACCTTGATCTGTGTTGTGGTTCCAGTCAGGTCGGGTGCTGGGAAATACAAGTTGTACCCGTGCGGGGTCAGTGGTGGGCTGCCCAGTGGGGTCTGAGACCCCTCTTTCAGCCTCCCTTAGAATGCGTTCCTTCTCCTCTGTAGTGAACAAAACCTGTAAAAGCTGCTGGCAATCACCCCACGTGGATTGATGGGTGAAAAAGATGGATTCTAAAAGGGAGGTCAAGCGTTGGGGTTTTTCTGAGAAGGACGGAGTTTGCAATTTTCAGTTATACAGATCACTAGTTGAAAAGCGGACATACACCATGAGAGAGGTCTGGGTGTCTCCCCCAGGTGGGGCTATCTGTCGGAGAGGCGCCAGGACAGCTGCAGGTTGTGACGAATCGGGGATGGGGTCCGGATCCTGTGGAGGGTAGTAGACAGCCCCCGTCCGAGTGTGTGGTGGGCTCCGAGAAGAGGGGCTGCCTCCCGAGAATCAGGAGGCCTAAAGGGGTTACCAGGAGAGCACTAGGGAGGGGAATCGAGGATCTCCGGATCCTCCGGATGTGCCTGTAGAACAGGTTCAAGGGGTTTCTGAGGTGCCGGAGTGCTCCTTGGCTCTGCCAGAAGAACCGTATGAGAGGCAGGCGCCGGCAGAGAGTCAGCCACCGGAGAGTCTGACGTACTCTGACAACCTTTCAGATACTTAGGAGCATCAGACACAATGTCTATCCAAACATCTATGTATGGGGCCTGATCAGGGTGACCAGGCTTCCCATGAACAACACTCCTGACTCTGAAGGCAGTCTGCAAATCAAAGGAACCCTCAGATGGCCATCCGACTCCAAAGGCCGGCCGGTCTGCTCGGCAGAGCCTCTGTGTTGTGGCCGCCAGCCCCCGAAAGACACACGGACCACCAGAAATCACGCTCTTTATTCAGCCAGCTGGGTCTGCCAGGGGTACGCAGACCCCAAATTAAGCAGCCCCGAAATGTAGAGGTACAGGGTTTTTAAGCCCTAAATCCCATTCCTCATTCTATCTTAAATGCAAAGGTCTATTTTTCTCCTATTCACTACCTGTCAACCCACAGGTCAGGTGTGCAAGCTTATTGTTAGAAGGTTATGTTCCCATGGGTGATAGCCTATGTTCCCATGCGCGATAGCCAAGCAGTAATTTTCCAGCCAGCACAAACCCAGTGGTTACACTACGGGGCAAATGGTCGAGCGTGATTGACTCGATGCTCTTATTTTATTCTTCATATTTGTCCCAAATTAAAAATAAATCAGACCACAACGGTCTTCCGTTTCCAAGCAATGTGCCTTAGTCCCCAAATGATCACATATATTTGTAAAAAGAAAAGTCATGGGGACGATGAGATTTGAGGAAAGGTGGAGAGGTCATCACTCCTGAAGCAACTGCATATCGACTTAACTCTAGAGGTTTGGTTGTCAGCTGGTGGCTTTCAACTCTTCCCCAAATGGGAATAGATTAAAATTCTCAACTAGTAAATGAATAAAAAGGTGGCATTGGTAACGCTAATATAAAGCAATAAATAACAAATGATCCTAGACAAAGAATCGAAAAGGGAGAGTGTTTTCTAAAACATATGGCTGAGAGATGAGATTTGAGGGGAAAGGGCCCCTTCCCGCCCAGAGTTCCCTGAGCAAAGTGCTCCTCAAACCCGCTGTGCACCCAGATCGCCTGAAGCCCCGCAAGCAGTCTGGGGGGTGGTGGGGGGCGTAGCCCAAGAGGGCACCACCAACCAGCCCCTGGCCGACCAGCTGCTTCAGGTGCAGAATCACCATGGGAGTAGCCGGGCCCTAGACGGCAGGGAGCTGGGGCCCTCGGGAAGCCAGGGGCAGGTTAAACGGGCACACTCCTCCAGAACGCGGGCCCGCGCAGGCGAGCGGGGCTAAAACTCCGGGTTCTCTCGGGGGAAGTGTCACATTAGACATGCGGGATCTGAGCCCGCGCGGCAGTGGCCTGGAGAGTGGCCGGAGCGCGCTTACAAATCTCAGCGTTAAAGATGTCAGTGGCTTAGGAAGTAACTTCAGGGGCTGAATAAGAACATGGCGGCGACTGTCTCATCGACTAGAAAGATGAGGAAAACTTTTTTGTTGTTGTTACACAAAAATCCAATCTCTGCTACTTTAGATATATATCACTTTGTATCTTTTCCCTTTCTTTTGTAAAATGAAAAAACATGACAATATTCAATCATGTACAATTCATGATTAAATAAACAAACATATAAAACATCCCTATGTAAAAACAAACATTTTCTGTCCTCAGCAATTGGCTGGACATCTGCAACGCACCTTGGAACTTCGACGCGAGCGGGACCTAGTCCAGGGTGAGCTTTGTCTAAACAGCCTTGGACGCGAAACACCAGAGGTGTCATTGGTTTAAATTTCAGCTTCACCCTGACCAGTGGAAATGCAAATTGCGGATGCCCACGTTCTGATTGGGCAGAGCTAATTTTTTGACGTTACTCTGAAAAGCCACCAATCAGAAACAGGACTGTATTTTATCGCCTTATTTGCATGCGAGGCTCTATATAAAAAGGACAGATCGTGTTCTGCTCACTGTTTCTTTTTTTTTCTTTTTCTCCATTTTTTTCCTGTCCTCCCGACCATGCCCGAGCCCGCCAAGTCGGCGCCCGCCCCGAAGAAGGGCTCCAAGAAGGCGGTGACCAAGGCGCAGAAGAAGGACGGCAAGAAGCGCAAGCGCAGCCGCAAGGAGAGCTACTCGGTGTACGTGTACAAGGTGCTGAAGCAGGTGCACCCCGACACCGGCATCTCGTCCAAGGCCATGGGCATCATGAACTCGTTCGTCAACGACATCTTCGAGCGCATCGCGGGCGAGGCGTCGCGCCTGGCGCATTACAACAAGCGCTCGACCATCACGTCGCGGGAGATCCAGACGGCCGTGCGCCTGCTGCTGCCCGGGGAGCTGGCCAAGCACGCCGTGTCCGAGGGCACCAAGGCCGTCACCAAGTACACCAGCTCCAAGTGAGTCCCTCTGCAGCCACCCTTTAACCCAAAGGCTCTTTTCAGAGCCACCCACACTCTCACCAACAGAGCTGAGAGCTGGCGTTTACCTTTCTATAATCGGCGTTCGATAAGCATTAATGATGACACTGAGGGAAACGTCACCAGGATCCCGAATGGTGGCCCCGCTCCCCGGGGTCCTCATAATAGTGCCCCCTTCCGGGTTCCCTGTGAGCGGACGTGACCTCAGAGCCGGGCCGGACGCCCCAAGCTCTCGGCGGTCCCTGGTCACCGTGTTAGAAATCTCATGGGCCGTGTGGGCCTGGGGGTCGCGTTTCATGAACTGTGCAGCGACCATCCAACGTCTGGTCACCATTTTATGTAAAGCATCCCCCGGAGCGTCTGAGGCCACGGCCACATTTGAAAGTCCCGCTCGAGAAGCAGAGGCTCCTCTTGGTGACGCGGCGCGTTTCCGCCACGTCGTGCGCGGGTCTGGGAGCTTTCAGGGCGAGTCCCCAGCCTTTCGCCTGGGCCGTAGAGTCCCGGCTGCGCGTCGCCAAGGCCGTTTGGCCAGCGCATCCTGCGGGGCGGCGGCAGCGCTCCCCGTGGGGGGGTGGGGGTGGTGACGGCTCTAACTGCTGCGTCTCCCGCCTGCTCCTTAAAGCCGCGCTCGGTGCTGAGGTCTCTAATGGCGCAGCACACAGCTCTCTCCCGGTCCTAACTCGTTTCACAAACAATGAATTCTCAGTGTTGAGTTTCGTCACCAGTGTGGCCACAGGATACGAGGATTGGCCGTGCAGCTTCCAGTTCGTCCTTCTCTGTCACTTTCTGCCCCTCCGAGTCCCTCATCCTGGCTCCGGCCCCGCTCCCCTGCCGTTCAGTAGCTCGGGGCGGCCCTGGCCGGGAGAGCAGCGCGCAGGGCGGGAAGACACGCGGCCGCGGCGCGTCTTGTGTCCCAGCGCGGGGACACTGAGGTCTGGAAGCCTGCCCTTTGCCATCCCATAGTGCTGAGAAGACGAAACCTCCAAAATAATAGAACTTTTCCTGCTCCGTGAATTCTCTGTAACACGCGGGGCAGAGGCCCCGCCACGGAAGCTGGGTGACAACGGTGTGCTGAGTGGCACCTCACCCATAAATGGAAATTCCAAGCGCACCCAAAATTTCTTACTGGTCCTCCCAGCAGGTCTATCTGGCCTCCCTTTATCAGTGTTTACAGAGACACAAACGGCAAGTGTCGGTTTTCAGGTCACCAGGTCGCAGGCGCCTCTCGCCTTTTCTGATGCCCTTGGTTCCAGTCGGGGATGTAAGCGACAGTCCTCTGTCCATGGTGAACCTCATTCCTACTCCTGTCACCGAGACTTGGGGGGAAAGCCAACCAGAGCCCGTCAGTGAGCCCCAGACGCAGGATCAGAGGTCGGGCTCTGGGCTCAAGCCCCACGTGAGCCAGGCCGGGTGCGGCCCTCACCCGAAATGCTGATTCCACACGCACTCGGCTTGTTGATCAGAAACTCCCGTTCGGCTTCATCGTCGTGTCCTTGGGGATGCCATGCTCATCTCCACGCTGAAGGCTCTCCCAAAGACCGGGCTGTGCACCCACCCCCGAACTGATCAGTTTAAGGGACAAGACCCCGTGGGGCTGGCGGGGGTGAATCAGGACCCTGTCCAGGGAGCTAGACAAGACCTCCACCTTTCCTGCTGCACGGGGCCGGGGGGAGAGGCAACCTGGATGAAAACGAGGCTGCGTTAGAGGGCGAGGAGGATGAGGGCCCCCTGGGCGGGCGCCTGCACTGCCCAAGGCCCGGGCCTTCCCCGCAGACAAAAGGGGCGCCCACAAGGCTCATTCACACTCCAGCACCAAGCACTGAGCTACCAGCCGAGGACACGGAGCAGGGCCTCTCACACTGGACAGGCACTGAATTACCCGCAGGGTGGTCCCACTCCCACAGTTCCTATCTTCTTGGCTCTGGGGGGGGATCTGGGGACCTGGCTTTCTAAAACGTTCTCAGAAGAGACAGATGCTACGTACCTGGCACGTGTTGAGAATATCTCACCTCTGGTGAAAGACGAGCTAACCAGAGCCCCTGAAGGTGAGTGAGCCCTAACACGTCTACGTCCCTGTGTGAAATATCCAGATTAAAACCACCTGACACACAAGGACGGTCCACCCACTCGTCTAATATGTCCCTCCCGTGCCCTGTCCAGCATGGAAGAGACCAAGGAAATGCTCACTGGGCATCAGCTTCCCTTGAGAGCTCCCAGGCCGATGGAAAGACAGTCCCTTACTTCTAAATACAGAGGAAACAAAACCTCATTTCCTGTGGTAAACTTAGGCTGCCGTTACGAAGAGACTCACCAATAAATTGTCACAGGGACAGATCCACGTGACTGGTCTGTGGGGTAGCTCTGCCAACTCTACTCAAGCAAGGACTCATCACTGCTGTCACCGCCTAGGGCCTGTTCTCTGCTCGGTTAACACCTTCCTCACTGGAGAGGAGTCAGGAGCACTTAAAGCTGCAGCTGGGGAGGCACTTACACTCGCCTCTGCCAGAGAAGCCAATACCACAGCGGCCCTGCCAAGAGCCCACAACGCTAAGCGATAGCGATCAGCTTGCATTATGGATTAAGTCTGACGAGTAGAAACGTACGAAAAAGCATTATAAACTAACTTGACTGGCAGGACGCAAGAATCAGTAATACCCCTACGTCTCGATAAAATTAGTGACAAGCTCTTTCCAGTGAGTGAATTGGTGGCCCTGAAAAGGGCCTTTGGTTTTGTTGCAGAAAGCGAGCCGGGGTTCAGACTCAGCCCCCGAAGCCGTAGAGCGTGCGGCCCTGGCGCTTGAGCGCGTAGACCACGTCCATGGCCGTGACCGTCTTGCGCTTGGCGTGCTCCGTGTAGGTGACGGCGTCCCGGATCACGTTCTCCAGGAAGACCTTGAGCACCCCGCGGGTCTCCTCGTAGATGAGCCCGGAGATGCGCTTGACGCCGCCGCGCCGCGCCAGGCGCCGGATGGCGGGCTTGGTGATGCCCTGGATGTTGTCGCGCAGCACCTTGCGGTGGCGCTTGGCGCCCCCTTTGCCGAGCCCCTTCCCGCCTTTGCCGCGACCAGACATTGCGACTTATCAGCTGCTAAGCCTGTGACACAGTGACTATCACTAGCGCAGCTCACCATTTTTATAGTATCCTTACGGACCTGATTGTAAACAAGAAGAGCAGAGGCGGGAACCAACTCAGTTCCCGCCCTTCTCTTGTTGGTCCCTTGCTCAGAGCTCTGGAGACCCCGTGTTGCGTCTGAATCGACCGTGGATCCAGGGGGCGGGGTTTAATAAATGCTTCCTTACTGCATATGTGTGTAATGTTTGCATGTAGTACTTGCAGCTCTGGGGGGGATAAAAATATATACACATTCCACAGAGAAGCCTGATGCGCGTCCTTTAGATTTCCCCAAATATAAAATGATTAGTTAATACACGTTGTCCCATGAGGACAGGTAAGAGATGATCTGCCAATTGTTTAAAGACACATCTGTGAATAAGCAGCCGCTCAACATTAACTATTATATCGCACTGTGACTGTGGCTGCTCTCAAGTCCTCTCTCAGTGGCACTGCTCAAATGATGAGCCTATGGGAGTATCTTAATTTGCTAAAACCCTCCATCTGGCTGTAAATGTAATAATTTTCCTCCCACCTTCCAAATTCTAGCTGGGCTAATCAGATTAATGGCAACAGATGAATAAGAGAAAATCAAATTTTCATACCTGAATATGGGGAATTCACGTACACATGAAAATTGTAAAGACAAGGAAAATGAGGTATATATGTCATTTTGGACGAAGCAGAAAGGGAGGAAGGGCCTGGGATTTCAAAGGGAAACTGAGCAATTCAAATGAGCAATTCACAGGTAGGGAAAGGGGCAAACACATCATGTACCTTGTCTTGATTCATATGTGGTGACGTGAATACACTAAGATGATTACGGTAAGGTTCTTTTCCGAAGCAGGTTTTTCCACCTGAATCTCTTGGGGGGAAAAGAAAACTCTTCTAGAGTTTGTTGGGCTATAATTGAGTTCAGCTCACAATTATCCATATGCCAGGCTGGCACATTTCAGGGACGCTTGTTCCCGAGCCCCACACTTCTTTCGAGGTCTCCTCAAAATAAGTACTTACATATTTAATTCATCATCCATTTCCTGGAGGAGATCCTGCTCACGTTCGGTAGATTTGGCTTTTCTGCGACACTGTGCCAGAAGGGCCGTGGTCACCACGGCTGTTTCGTGGGTTCACAGGGGGACAGTTCTGAAGATCTTAAACCTGAGATGCACAGACGGGATTCAGAGCATCTGGGGACCTGCGCATGCAGAACGAAAATCTCATCTTTATTCTTACTAACCTGCAACTGAACCCTAGCGTTTCCCATTTACGAACGTAGGCAACAAATACTGTGACTGTCAGGACAGTGTTTAAATATATGACTCCATCTAAACTGTGCCGATTCTCAGCCATATGGAAAACCTTGTTATGTAACGTATTGAGAAAAACTGGCATATTTTAATACTTCACCAACTTGGATTTTTGACAATTCAATAACAGTATTTTAATATCATTCTTTTCCTTTGAAACCTTATGCGAATTTTCTTAAACATTTTGAGTGTTCTGGAAAGGGGCCCAGAAGCTTTATCAGTTTTATGAAAAACTCTTTAACACAAAAATGGTTGAGAACCCTTCTTCCGTGGGGTCCTGGAGGGACCGAGAGGCTTTGGGTTGCAAGACCGAGCAGAGGGCAGCACCGGAAGGCCCGTCATTTTGCAACAAAAATCGCGTTAGTGACAGACTGTGGCACAACCACGCCAGGAACTCGGCGATGGGTCCTCCACTTGTTTCATTTCCTTTGCCTCTTAGAGAGTTTTCGCAGAGAAATAGTGAGTCTGAGCTTTTACTCTTCCCTTAGAAATGGAGAGAAATTTCGATAGGGATTAAGCCCAACCTCTGGTTTTATAATGTAGAGATATCTCCTAGGTCATGGGCTAAATAATCTGTAGATAAGTAAAAATGTCCCTCTGGAAGTAGTTTAGCAGTCTCTCACAAGACATACAGAAGATGTCACAAGATGTAGCCTCTGTCTCCCAAGGAGAAAAAGTTGTGTTTCTTCTGCTTTGCTCTATAAGCTGAGAGATTTTTTCCCCCTAACTGTAGTCATTTTTATGCTAACTTACATATACATAAATCCGTTGATACTTACTCAATAATAAATTATGTTCTCTCTCTTCCATATTAGTGTAGAAGTGTCATTTCATTAGCAGATTTGTTTTGTTTCTCTAGCATGTGAAGGGGACAGAAAGCTCCCTAGGTTTCGCCTTCCGTGAGGAGTGTGGCAGCTGCAACATGATGTGAAAACTCCGCCTATGTTAAAGTGCGAGTCAGAACCCCCTGAGGAGAGGCACACCTGTTTGGGCCACGCAGAGCTCAGTGACAGAAATCGGAACAGCTCCTAGTTTTGTACTTGCTCTCCGCCTTCAATGGAGTGCAGGCCCCACGCGGTCAGGGCTCTAATTCGATTTAAAATGAACAACAAGTGTCAGGCACCATGTTGCCAACAGCCGCATGCTGAGTATGGCAGCCTCGAAACAAGCACTTGGGCAGCAGCTACCAGGGCGGAAAGCGGCCCTGGAATGGATTCAGGACACTGGTGTCTGGCTCCGCCAGATGCCCACGTGGATTTGTGCAAGTTCCTTTTTTTTTTTTATAAATGGCCGTATGCTCTATCTTTGAGACCGATCGTACTCTGGGTGGCTTAAAGTCTACTAGGAAGATTCGAAAGTGGACACGTATGCAGGTGACATGAAGCAGACTGAAGGCCGGTAAAGAAATCAATGTAGCAGTTCTGAAGAGGGAGCAGTGTCACCCATATGAGACTGGGAATCAAAGCATCAAAGTATGTCATTAGATCAGCTTGATGACATTACAGTCAGGTGATGAGCAGGGAAGAGGGGGGCAGGAAAGGTATTCTGACAGGTTAGATGATATGACCGAGATCATGTAGCTTGTAAACTGACAAACCAGACTCCAACACACATCAGCGTTTTTGCAAATTTGATGCTCGTTCTCCTAAACCATGCTGCCAGAACCGTGAAGCGACAGCAAAGACTTCAAATGCTACTGTTTATTCTTAACTTAGGAAGTTACAGGAAGACGGGCTACACGAATCTGAAGCTCACTTGAGGAAAACGTTGTTGCTAGCAATAAGGAGGCTGTATTACAGAGAGACCGAGAGGTAAGAAAGGCCCATGAGAAGAGCCAGTCCAGGCAAGAAGTACAGGAGCCAGAGGTACAACAATAATGGGAGAAATAGAAGATAAGAGATGAATTTGGGAAGAATTTACCAAACTCCACGACAATCTGGATTTGCCGATGAAGGAAATAGAAGAATTAACAATCTTTCGTGCCAGGTAATCAAAGAATGGTGTTGCTGTTAAGAGAACTTTCAAGGAGATCGACTAGAATGTCATCTTTGACAGGCGCCTACTCAGATGAGGTTGGCCGTGTTGAGAGGCTGGGCAGTAAGAAGACGTAGAAGCAGATCTCTAGCAAGCACCCGGAAAGGCAAGTTGGACATTTTGGCAAAAGGAGAGACCTGAAGGGAGAGACTTCAGAATTATCTACATAAAGGTAACTCACGAACTCACAAAGGTGAATGGGGCGGTGCCTTGGGGATGTCTTACATACAGATGGCTAAGAGACAGTTCTTCCTTTGTTGGTGCTGTGGAAAACCATGAAGATCAGGAATACCTGAACTCCGTAACAAGTGCATACACCCCTCAAGTAAAAATGATCTACATCTAGCTGATTCCTCATCTCCCCTCAACATTTAAATTGTGCTTTTAATTGATATTGACCCTTATTACTTTTTTCATGTCTAAGATGGATGTCATGCATGAAGTAATTTCTCATTTGTCTGTTTCGATGGGACCAGGGAGTATGAGATCCTCACTTCTCGTGCTTTGCTCTCTCTGGTCCTAGCACTTCTGTCTTTCCTAGTCCTAATGAAACACAGACGTGTACACGCTGCCAAGTAAACGAAATAGGTTTGAGACGAACATAAAGTTCAAGGAGCGAAGAAGAAAATCCAATCAATTTGATACTCGACTCAAGGGGTTCATGGCTTGGGGAGCTCTCGTCAAGTTTTATTTACTTGCAGCAAGTAAAGAAGGCAGGGAGTACATATCCAAAGCTCTGTCTCTGGGAAGGGAGGCTTAGCCATCACTTATACACACTATGTGGTTAATTAATTACATGTCAGTTTCTTCTGGGCAGTTGGTAAACCTACCCACTTGGTGGTCAGGCTCATCCAGCTGCAGCTGCATCTGCAAAATACTGTGCTACATTTTCACATTTATCAAGAACAGCATCTAGTAAGAACAGCCCATTCTTCAACTCTACTATAAATCTATTTCTTCCTGAACATAAAGCGTACACTATTTCCTATAAATCTATATCCTTGCTTAGATAACAAATGTGGGAAATATAGAATATGCTCGTTTTTAAGTCTCCCTCTCTTAAAGGAATTCAAAAGTGCGTGTGTGTGTGTGTGCTGTGTCTGACTATATCCCTTAATGATGTTACTTAAATTTTTGCCGGTTTATCTTCCCCAAGCATGACAGACCTCCGCACAAAGAAGCTCGTGAACATTTAAAAAACAGATGTCCCCTAAAAAAGCAATGTAAGAGAAAGAATACTCTTAACTAGTAAGAGGGTCCCACTCTCTTTATGCCTTTGCTCGGAACTGCTCTGCCATCAGCTGTTGCAACCCAGGCACAGCCACCCAGCCAAGATCACTGCTTATTGCATTTCCCACTTACCTAAATAATGCAGCGTTCCAGGCCCCGACTTAACCAAAGTTCCAGATACTCAAAAGGCTATGCTAAAGCTTTTCAGACTCAATAATCACTCTTCATATCAGAAATTGCAGTTGTTCCTGATACCCTTCAATATCGTTCTATTAGAAAAATCCTGAGCGAGTCTGTGCTATTTGTCCTCTTATAAAACAGATTTTCTGGGTAAATCTTAATAAGAACAAAGCAGCTGCTGGACTGGATGAGAAGCCTAGAAGGTATAGAACATTGACACAGAGTGAGCTGTTGAAGACACACAGGGAAGAATTCATATTTTAAATGAAAATCAGCAAGTTGTCTCTCTGACCTGTGACTCTCACATGATGTCGGGGGATTTTGAAAAAAGCTGAGGTCGAAGTGACAGGACCTGGAGGAAAAAGTTATGAATATCTCAAAGCTTGAGCTGTCCCGGTACATTATAGATTGTAACTGGTGTCATTGATCCGCAGGAAAATTGAATTTTGGGGCTTTCCTTAACTGTAACAAACACAACTCCAGACGCGACAGAGACTCCGCGGCTGTCAGGCCGGAAGAGCAAGCTGGGAGCCAATCAGCGCGCAGCGTGGCTGTGTGTTTATATAGACACGCTCCGGGCCGCGCCACTTACCTCCGAGGCTTACTATTTTTTTACTGTCAGGTATCCAAACCCGCAATCATGTCCGAAACCGCACCTGCCGCGCCGCCCGCGCCTCCTGCGGAGAAGGCGCCCGTGAAGAAGAAGGCCCGCAAGTCCGCCGGGGCCAAGCGCAAGGCGTCCGGGCCGCCGGTGTCCGAGCTCATCACCAAGGCCGTGGCCGCCTCCAAGGAGCGCAGCGGCGTGTCGCTGGCCGCGCTCAAGAAGGCGCTGGCGGCCGCCGGCTACGACGTGGAGAAGAACAACAGCCGCATCAAGCTGGGCCTCAAGAGCCTGGTGAGCAAGGGCACCCTGGTGCAGACCAAGGGCACCGGCGCCTCGGGCTCCTTCAAGCTCAACAAGAAGGCGGCCCCCGGCGAGGCCAAGCCCAAGGCCAAGAAGGCGGGCGCGGCCAAGCCCAAGAAGGCTGCCGGCGCGGCCAAGAAGCCCAAGAAGGCGGCGGGCTCGGCCACCCCCAAGAAGGGCGCCAAGAAGACCCCGAAGAAGGCGAAGAAGCCGGCGGCGGCCGCCGTGGCCAAGAAGGTGGCCAAGAGTCCGAAGAAGGCGAAGGCCGCCAAGCCCAAGAAAGCGGCCAAGAGTCCGGCCAAGGCCAAAGCCCCTAAGCCCAAGGCGGCCAAGGCCAAATCCCCCAAACCCAAGAAGACTGCCCCCAAAAAGAAGTAAGAATGAAGGGGACCCGAGAACACAAAGGCTCTTTTCAGAGCCACCCACTTCATCTCAAAAAGAGCCACTTGTGCACAGTGGAATCGTGAGAACCCGAACGACAGTCTTAACATTTTCCTCCATCTGGTGAGTAGAGGGCTCTGGGGGGAACAGGTACACCCTGACCTTTCCCAGAAAAGTTATTAGCTGCTAAAAGGCTTCTGTGTTTGGTCTAAGGGTGGTGCTCCCTGTTCCAGGTGCTTTCCCAATACTCATTATGCCCTTGAGATCCAGCCAGGTTGTTACAAGTCTCAATAGCCTCCCTTTTATTGCTGAGTTTGTGGTCTCGTGTCAGTGCTAAAGCGCTAAATTGTTGCCTCTTTCAGGCCATGACAAATCAAGCTGTTAAGAACTTCCCAGGACTGGAGT
Source organism: Pteropus medius (assembly GCF_902729225.1). NCBI lineage: Eukaryota > Metazoa > Chordata > Mammalia > Chiroptera > Pteropodidae > Pteropus > Pteropus medius. The sequence continues at coordinate 383,784 of NW_024343159.1, read as the reverse complement.
CATTTCTTTCTTCCCCCACCCCACCCCAAGTTTGGATTTGTTTCTCTTTGTAATTCTTGCCTTCCGCCTCATTGCATTTGTGTGTGTGTGTGTGTGTGTTTTTGTAAAGATGCATAAGTGCTGTGAGGACTGGGAGCCGGAGGACCGTTTCATTTGTCACATACAAACGACATAGTGCTGCTACTGTCACTGGCAAGTTCGCTTCAAGGTTCAAAATCGCTGACTGAACTGTCCCTGGTGTTTGTGAATCTGACCTCTGGCTTCTGTAGCTGCGGATTCGCTGCAGCAGAGTCTGCAGTTGCTGAATAAGCGGCCGGGAAGGGCGGGTGGTGTGGTCCCTGCGGGGACCTGGGTTTCCCTTCCTAGCAGAGCTCGTCATTAGTCGGAGTCTCCAGTGTTCACCAGTCCCCGGACTGGGAGCTCCCGTCGCTGGCGTAGGCCGGAGCCGGCTGAACCCAGAGACCCTGCAGTGCCCAGGGCGTCTCAGGACTCGGCCTTTGGTGGGGGACAGTGGACCGCTGTTGTTGAAATGGATCTGGAGGATTTCAAGCAAATGGGATTATTTACTTTGATCTGTACAAGGCCCGAGTTCTGCCTTACTGACAAAGTGCAGATAGAATGTGCAGAAAGTTTCAGGTTCTTTGATGCAGTGAGCTGACTTGCTGCATGCAGATTCAAGGCTTCCAGTCCAGGCCATTGGCAGTCGGGGTCTGCCCCAGCGGGACCACTGACGGCACAGGGGCGCGCCGTGGGGATGAGACTGAGATAAGACCGTCTGAAGACGCAGCAGTGACTCTGGAGAGAGGGACATGCGCCCGCTGCCCAGAGAAGGATGGGGCTGGGCTTAGGGGACACGCGGTGGAGAGTGGAGGGCGGTGGGCAACCAGTGCCACTCCGCCTCTGCCCTGACATTGCTTAGGGGGCAGATTACGGGCCTGTGCGCACGGCTCTTTCGAATGACATCGTAGGTGGCTCTGAAAAGAGCCTTTGGGTTTCAAGCGGCCAGTGGCGGAGCTCAGGCCCGCTCCCCGCGGATGCGGCGCGCCAGCTGGATGTCCTTGGGCATGATGGTGACGCGCTTGGCGTGGATGGCGCACAGGTTGGTGTCCTCGAACAGCCCCACCAGGTAGGCCTCGCACGCCTCCTGCAGCGCCATGACGGCCGAGCTCTGGAAGCGCAGGTCGGTCTTGAAGTCCTGCGCGATCTCGCGCACCAGGCGCTGGAAGGGCAGCTTGCGGATCAGCAGCTCCGTGGACTTCTGGTAGCGGCGGATCTCGCGCAGCGCCACCGTGCCGGGCCGGTAGCGGTGCGGCTTCTTGACGCCGCCGGTGGCCGGCGCGCTCTTGCGGGCCGCCTTGGTGGCCAGCTGCTTGCGCGGGGCCTTCCCGCCCGTGGACTTGCGCGCCGTCTGCTTCGTGCGAGCCATCGCGACCTGCCGAGAGCACAGGCCGATGCGGGCGGGAGGGCGCCCCGCCACCCGTATATATCACGCGAGCCCCGCTCTGATTGGACCCGGCGTCTGTCCCGCACGGCTCGCGGGGCACCGATTGGGAGCGGCGGCCGCTTTCCGGTCGCGTGACCTCCGGGCCTTCAGACCGAAGTCGGCTTCTTCCTCCCACCCGCCCCCTCAACCGACGCTGTTTCAACCCTCTCTGGCCTCTACCGATTTCAAGACGTGATTGGACAACTGAATAGCTTCATTCAAGTTTCTGAAGGCTAATTTCAAGCCAATTGCTTCATTTCTGTATTTAAAGTTTTTACAGAATTTTTCGAAACGCACCAAGACCATTAACACCAATTTCATTTGCTATTATAACTACATGAACACGTAGTTTTCACTCACGACAGCGTCCTCATGACAAAGCCCTCCCACTGGGTTTCACAATTTTACTGGGTTTCTGTGAAATGGGGTTAAAACCCTGACTTGTAAATGGTACAAGGTCACCGTGCCGCTTTAAAGTCCTGCTGAAGTCTGTTAAGCTCAGCCTGAAGGACACGACCGGGGACAAGCAGTGATGCGTTCCTGCTTACCAGGGGTGAGGGCCCCGCAGAATGGTAGACGGGCTGATTACAGGTGATGTGGCCATTAAGATGCAAAGCAAATCCTCTCAACACCGCACCGCCCGAGGGTGCTCTTACTGCTGTGGGGCACTAAGTTCATTTGCATCTAAATGTTTACCTTTGACCAAGCTTTGTTCTCCACTTCATCTTTTCCTCACATTAACCCTGAGGCCAGCTGCACTGATTGCCCTAAGTACCTGTGAAACAAAGTATCTCTATCAGTTTCACTTGGAGTTTTATTGTAACTTTTAAATGGAGGGTCATTTTCGCGTTATGGAGTGTTGAAGTGCTGACACCTACCGGCCAAATGGCGTAAAGGTCGTTTGCAACCAGAGGCTTAATTAGGACACGCAGCCCTTTTAGTGAAAACGTGGGTGGCTCTGAAAAGAGCCTTTGGTTTGGACTCGGCTTGCTCGAGCTGCTGGAGACACGCAGGCGCCTACTTGCCCTTGGCCTTGTGGTGGCTCTCGGTCTTCTTGGGCAGCAGCACGGCCTGGATGTTGGGCAGCACGCCGCCCTGCGCGATCGTCACCTTGCCCAGCAGCTTGTTGAGCTCCTCGTCGTTGCGGATGGCCAGCTGCAGGTGGCGCGGGATGATGCGCGTCTTCTTGTTGTCGCGCGCCGCGTTGCCCGCCAGCTCCAGGATCTCGGCCGTCAGGTACTCCAGCACGGCCGCCAGGTACACGGGCGCGCCGGCGCCCACCCGCTCGGCGTAGTTGCCCTTGCGCAGCAGGCGGTGCACGCGGCCCACGGGGAACTGCAGCCCGGCCCGCGACGAGCGCGTCTTGGCCTTGGCGCGCGCCTTGCCGCCCTGCTTCCCGCGTCCAGACATTTTAGCACTAGGAACTATAGTGCGAATAAGAGCAATGCAGGGTCAGAGCTTTTTATAAACAGTTTTAGGCGCGAAAAGTTAGATGTGTCATTACTCAAGATAACAGATTCAACCTAACCAATGAAAATGGAAATTTGGGATTCCTCCGTTCTGATTGGGCAGAGCTAATTTTTTTTGAAGTTACTTTGAAAAGCCACCAATCAGACACAAGTCTGTACTTTATCACCTTATTTGCATGCGGAGTCTTATTTAAAATGAACGCGCCGTCCTGTGCTCTCATCATTTCTCTGCATTTTTTCTTTCCTATATTTCTGTCCTCCCGACCATGCCCGAGCCCGCCAAGTCGGCGCCCGCCCCGAAGAAGGGCTCCAAGAAGGCGGTGACCAAGGCGCAGAAGAAGGACGGCAAGAAGCGCAAGCGCAGCCGCAAGGAGAGCTACTCGGTGTACGTGTACAAGGTGCTGAAGCAGGTGCACCCCGACACCGGCATCTCGTCCAAGGCCATGGGCATCATGAACTCGTTCGTCAACGACATCTTCGAGCGCATCGCGGGCGAGGCGTCGCGCCTGGCGCACTACAACAAGCGCTCGACCATCACGTCGCGGGAGATCCAGACGGCCGTGCGCCTGCTGCTGCCCGGGGAGCTGGCCAAGCACGCCGTGTCCGAGGGCACCAAGGCCGTCACCAAGTACACCAGCTCCAAGTAGACGCGCTCCTGATCGGCTTTGCTCCTAACCCAAAGGCTCTTTTCAGAGCCACCCACCTCTCCCGTAAGAGAGCTGTAATTAGTTACTTAATTTGCATTATGGAGCTGGGGCAAAGTATTGAACCTTAATTAGAAAAGCGCACAGGCCTAATTAGTCAGTTTTGGGGCTGGGAAATTCCAGCCTCCCCTATTACCTTCCATCTTTGCCTCAGGCAAAAAAAAAAAAAAACTTGTGAGAGGACTTTGTTCCTTTATTATGCAAGTGTGAACTTTGCCACTGGCAGAGTCTAAGGTGGAAGAGAAAGTCCGCCACGGAATTTAGTCCAGAACACATTTTCAGCGTCTGGTACTGAAGCTCTTTCTCCGTTGATGTAGGGAAATAACGAGAAATTGTACCTTGGAAGAACAGATTTCCTGTGCCAACGTCACAACCCTCCCCTTTTCCTTTCTGACCTGTGTTGGGATCTGCTGTTTGGTGTTTGTGCTGCGCCTTACTGTAATTAAAGAGCAGTCTCCTGTCATATTTACTCATAAACCATGAGTCCAAATAGTTCTCGGTGTCTGTGCAGAGGAGGAAGAGACTATGCTCTCCTCTCAAGGTTCTCTTGCCTTGTCTGATATTCAGCTCAACGCGAGGCAGGTTAGCAAGAGAAAGTGACCAAACTCAACACCCAGTGAGTCCCTCTGCAGCCGCCCTTGACCCACGTCCTCACCAGCAGAGCTGAGCACTCGCCTTCCTACCATCGGTGTCCAGGGAGCATCAATGGCGACACTGAGGAGTGGCCCCACGGCCCCTGGTCCTGTCAATCGTGCCTCGTCTCGTGTCCCCAGCACTGAAAACTGACATGGACTCAAAGCCAAAGCTCACCCCCAAGCCCTCGGCGCTCCTGCTCACATTTTTAAAGATTACACGGAGCCACGTGGGCTCGTGGCCGCGCTTCGAACCCTGTGCAAAGACCATCAAATGTCCGGTCTTCGTGTCATGTAAAGCATCGCCCTAAAATGTCAAAGTCCAGCTCTAGAATCAGAGCCTCCTCTTGGTGGGGTCAGGCGTCTCTCCGCCCCAGGTGTTTTGCGTGGGTCTAGTTACTTTCACTGCTCATCCCCCAGCCCTTAGCCTGGGGCCTTAAAGTCCTCACTGAGTGTTTTATGGAAGCATATTGACACCTAATCAAAAGGTTATTTTCAGAGCCGCTTACATTCTGATCAAAAGCCTTGTAATGCGCATTTATGCTTCTACGCACGTCTTGACACCTGAATTTGCTGAGCCACTGTCCACTCAGGGAAGAAACCTGTGGGGCGCCATGTCTTCAGTAAAGCGGGCCCTGCTTCTCCGCTTCGCGTGCCCTCTGTACCTCTCATTCGTGTTTTCTGTGAACCAGGACTGAGGCTCTGCACACGGCACTATATTTTCAGTCACATGTATGAGGAGCTAGCGAGGCCGGGAGGCAAGAGCGGCAGGGGGCGACCCTAGTTCCCTGCAGTGGCAACTCTGGTCCTACTCTGGCAGCGACGATCGGCTTCCAATTCCAGCTTTGGCTTTTCCTCCACAGTCTGGGTTCTACACTTCCAGAATCATCTTTATAGACGCCCAGCCCACTTCTGAGCTGTCTCTCCCCCGGGCCTCCCCTGCCGATTTCTCGATTGTCCCGGTGCTCCCAGCCCTGCTCCTGCTCCTGCTCCCTTCCCATCTCTGACACACCAGTTCTGCTTCTGCTTTCCAGTATCCCAACACCCGTGTGACGCTGATGAAATCATCTTTGTAAAAATCACAGGCAGTTTTCTGTCCTCCCGATGGGACGCTGACGTCATGGTGCCCAGCCTCCCTCGATGTAAAGGGCTATTTCTACTTCACAGGTTAAAGATTTTCCTTACCGATCACCCTTAGACATCAGCACTTCGATAGTCGCATGACACATTCCCTGCCCTCAAGGACACAGAGTCTCCGGAGGGTCCCTCACCATCGGTTCTCCGAGGCAGGTGAAGCATTCATTCTAGGAGTCAGAAGGAGTACGACTTGAGTGTAGCCCACAGGCCTGGGGGCTATGAGGCTTCGTGTCCTCACTTGGCCAAGCCATCCTTTTTAGCTGAGTCAGGACACGTGAAAGATTAATAGGAACACACCAAGAAAAGACACCAAGCTTAGTGCTGGAGAGAGGAGAAAATCAATGTAAAAACACTTTTAAAGTGTGGAGAACACCCTCTGTTCCTCACTCATGAAATGAAAATATTAGTAAAATCGACTTCATGGATACTTTTGTGAAAACGAATGCAATAATTATAACAAATATAAATATTTTAGGGGTATTTAAAATTCACAAAGTTTTTTATGGACATTATAAGGTGAATTCTGTCATTACTCCTATACTTTACCTGTAATAAAAGCTTTTTGAAGTAGTATTGTAATCAGAAGTAATAATAATACTGTAGTGGGCAGAGGAAGTGCTTCTCCAGGAAATTGGAATTTCTGCTATTAAAATCAGACCTTGGCATAGCAAAAAGGAAATTAAATTGCTGCTGTTAAAATTAGAGCAATTTCAAAATTATGTGAGCCTGAAATACTTTGGAAGAATTTACATGCATCTATAGTATTTTTGATAATATTTATACATTAAGATTTAAATATTGTTATAATCTTAAAGAACATCGTTGAATACATTAATAATTCTTAAACTAGGGTAAATGCATTAATTTTCTATTGCTAGCTTGAAGAATTATCACCAACTTAATGGCCTAAAAGAATACACACTTCCAATCTCATAGTTCTGCAGCTCGGCATTGGGACACAGATCGTAGTGAGCTGGATCCGGGGCCTCCAAAAGAGAATCGCCTCCTTGTTTCTCCAGCTGGTGGAGGCTGTCCTCCTCCTTCCTGCGCGCGAGGCCCCTTTCCTGGAGCTTCAGGCTGGCGCTCTGGCCAAACCCGTGTCGTGCTGCATCTCTAGGTTCTGTCTCCAGAGTCCCTCTTCCAATGTTACCTTGGATTCCTGAGATTACATTGGGGTTCCCTTGGCTAATGTAGGGTAATCACATCATTTTAAACTGACGCGAGACGGACACGTTTCCCAGAGTTGCAGAGCGGGGGAGACCGAGCCTTGCACTGAGAGAAGAAGAGGGTCCTTGGTCAGAGACTGTAGCAAGAATTCAACACACACAGCAAAGTGAGAGTCAAAAGCAAAGTTTATTGGAGTAGGGATAACACTCCACAGACAGAGGGTGGACTAAGGTGAGGACAGAGAGAGGGGCAGAGTAAAGAGTACCCAGAGAGAGACAGTGAGAGGGACCCTGAGTGCTCCGGGAATTCAGTTTAAATATCATTCTTTAGCGACTGCGAGTTATGGTTTAAAATACTTTGTCATAATCCCTTTCCTTTAATATGGACACATTAAGGACGGGGAAGAGTATGTGCATGAACACGTAAGACAGTCCCCAGCTGCTGGCAGTCCCCAGCCTTTCACCCATGCGTCCCTCATGGTTTTAGACATAGGGAATGACTGTTGGTTCCAGTTTCCCCTTCCACCGTTGTGGGGAATGAGTCATGAGCAAACTCAGCAGAAATCTGCCTTTGTTCTGAAGGTGTCCTCATGGCCTGGCTGCAGGGCTGATCAGCTTATTACGGCCTCTGAATGTAGCTTGATTAACATATTTTATTCTCTTGCTTCCTTCCTGCATTACAACCAACCTCAGTTCCATCTGCCTTTTGTCAAATTACCCAACATTTGCACAGATTCCAGGGATTAGGAGGTAGATTTAATGGATGGTATCATTTTGCCTAGCACAGTAGGCGACAGTGTATTTAGAATCTGATAGAAAGCTCTGTAGAGCACTTTCTGCTCCTAGAGGGAGAACATAGAGACGCATGATTGTGAACAATTTCGGGGAGTCCATCGGCTCCCCCAGCCCATACGGACGCTGTTTACCGCTGGGGCTACAGAAAGTGAAAACTGACTCTGTATAACTCTCACACAGCACATCGGCCTGGCATTTTTAGTTTTTGGTTATTTTACATTTTACTTATTGCTTCTGTTCCTTATGCATTTTGTTTGAATAGTTATACATACTTTGTGTACATTGTGGGGTGTGTGTGTGTGTGCACATTTCTGTGTTATGTATGGAGGAAGTTTATTATTTATGACATAAGTTATACAAGAACACATAAAATAGTATTACCTTTTTCCTACCTGTATTGAAATCCTAATAGCACTGTGTGTACATGCTTAGCTTTAACTCCACATGAGATTCCATTCATGGAGATATAACCTTAAGCAGGCTGTACCCACAAGTGTAGATTGTCATCATCACCGTGTGTCTATATATATATACGGGGCAGAAAGTACTGGTATAGTAACTGGAATGACTTGAATTTTTTTTTTCCTGTAAAAAGAATTTTTTTTTGTCAATCAGGACAAAATGAAACATGTAAATTCCACCTTAGAAGAAAGAAAGCATAATTTTACAACACAATTTTAGTAAAGGAGAGACACCAAAATACCTTCAGGATGTTTTTCATGAACTGCCAATATCATTCTCTTTAATGGAGTTATCTTGCCCATGATCTAAACATTCTTAGAAAAAGGTGGGAAAACTCTCATTACCATGGAGTAGCCCATCCGGGAGCCAGTGATGTTCCATTTTCAACTTCCTTGCACGTGAACTGTCCCGTTCCCATCAGCATGCAGAAGTAACATTGCTCTAAGCAAACAAACCCACTAATGTGCACAATGGTTACAATCAAACTGTAATTAAAGAAAGCATTTTCTAAACACGAAGAAGTATCATCGGAAGGGCTCTTTGCTTTCCATGTTAGTGGTCAGTTTCCCTCACCTGTCAGTGCTTTAGCTGGATTGACAGCAAGAGCAGCGGACCCGAGAGACAGCAACCCAGCACTCGCCCACGACTACATACATTTCTTGCTTCAACCCAAACGTCTGTATGTCTCAAGGAGCTAGCACCACTGCGCGACTTGACAGTTCCCTTTAGAAAAATTCAAAACTAACAGTTTGGCATTATAATTAGTACACGCTCACACTGTGTACAGTCACTACGGCTCTTCCAACGAGAACGTGGGTGGCTCTGAAAAGAGCCTTTGGGTTAAAGGGTGGCTGCAGAGGGACTCACTTGGAGCTGGTGTACTTGGTGACGGCCTTGGTGCCCTCGGACACGGCGTGCTTGGCCAGCTCCCCGGGCAGCAGCAGGCGCACGGCCGTCTGGATCTCCCGCGACGTGATGGTCGAGCGCTTGTTGTAGTGCGCCAGGCGCGACGCCTCGCCCGCGATGCGCTCGAAGATGTCGTTGACGAACGAGTTCATGATGCCCATGGCCTTGGACGAGATGCCGGTGTCGGGGTGCACCTGCTTCAGCACCTTGTACACGTACACCGAGTAGCTCTCCTTGCGGCTGCGCTTGCGCTTCTTGCCGTCCTTCTTCTGCGCCTTGGTCACCGCCTTCTTGGAGCCCTTCTTCGGGGCGGGCGCCGACTTGGCGGGCTCGGGCATGTTCACAGAAAACCAGAAACAAAGGAGGAGAAGTTCTAAAATGCCGGCTCAGGTCTAGAGTGTCCCCATTTATAGTCGCTCTATGCAAATAAGGTGCTCAGGAATACCCAGATCTGATTCGATAGTGTGTTAGTGACGAATATATGTAAATTTCGTGCCTCACATCTCTTTTCTTATTGGTTGGCTCTGTAAAAGAATCATTTCTAACCAATCCCGTTCCTTCTTTTGCAATTCCATCCAGCACTATAACTGGCGTCTGGTTGCTCCCTGCAGAACATTTCCTTTATTGCTTTCCCTGTGACAGTTCCCACTGCTACTGCCAAGTATGTCGGGACGCGGGAAGCAGGGCGGCAAGGCGCGCGCCAAGGCCAAGACGCGCTCATCGCGGGCCGGGCTGCAATTCCCCGTGGGCCGCGTGCACCGCCTGCTGCGCAAGGGCAACTACGCCGAGCGGGTGGGCGCCGGCGCGCCCGTGTACCTGGCGGCCGTGCTGGAGTACCTGACGGCCGAGATCCTGGAGCTGGCGGGCAACGCGGCGCGCGACAACAAGAAGACGCGCATCATCCCGCGCCACCTGCAGCTGGCCATCCGCAACGACGAGGAGCTCAACAAGCTGCTGGGCAAGGTGACGATCGCGCAGGGCGGCGTGCTGCCCAACATCCAGGCCGTGCTGCTGCCCAAGAAGACCGAGAGCCACCACAAGGCCAAGGGCAAGTAGGCGCCTGCTTTTGTTTGCAGCCGCTCGAGCAGGCTGAGTTCAAACCAAAGGCTCTTTTCAGAGCCACCCACGTTTTCACTAAAAGGGCTGCGTGTTCCTAATTAAGCCTCTGGTTGCAAACGACCTTTACGCCATTTGGCCGGTAGGTGTCAGCACTTCAACACTCCATAACGCGAAAATGACCCTCCATTTAAAAGTAACAATAAAAACGAAAGTTAACCATCAGCTGAGTTAAGGGTACACAGACTTTGTGTCAAAGGCGATTAGCGAGTCCCGCCTCAGTTTGCAAAGCGCGGGGCGGTCCAGCGGCTCCTCTTCTGAAAACCCAAGGCTTCTTTGGTCACCACTAACAGCCATTGCTAAGGTTTTACATACTTGCCACGAAGAGGTCAGTTCGCTAGACCGTTGCTCACATTTTATGCAACATAAGATCTTAGAAAAAAATAGGAAACTAGATTTCTGGATCCCCTATGACTGAAACAAGAGATATACGTTTATAAACGCACAAAAGAAGGATGTTAAGGCATCTGCAGCTCTGTCAGGACATAAGTTAAGGCCGTAGGCCGTGTAAGTGACATAATAGCAGGAATCAATACCTTTATGTCTCAGTGTTTTGAAATACTTTTGTGACTGTGTATATACATATATACATGATGATATATACAGTATATTCAAGTAAACTTGCTGTCTGAAAGTCTAAAATATGAATAAAAGAAATAGAACAAAGGAGGGATAGTTGACCAGACACGTGTCAGGGAGGGCTTTTTAAATTTTACTGATGATAGCATTCTTAATGAAAATTTTTTAGTCTGTTGCTTGCCTTTTCAGAAAATAATAAAGTACACAAATCGACGCTAAACAAAACCTCACTTTTATGGGCTTAAAATGGAATATTAATGCGAAGGAAATTTTTGATTTTATATCAATCATTAATGCAAACAAAATCAGTTAAATCACAGCGTGGGACCTACAAACCCGGCGGATCTGCTCTCATAAATAAGGCCAGAAACCACGGCAGTTCTCTCCAGCGGGCTTTCCTTCCCGAGCTGCTCTAAGGCGCCAATGAGGCCAGCGGCCTGCAAGTCCCAGGCATGAAGGCCCCAGGCAAGCAGCTGGCCACCAAGCGCCTCCAAGGTCCTGGCAGGATTTAGAAGTCTAAAAAGCAGATACAGCCCTGACCTTTGACACAGAGAAACTGGTCTTCGTGCCATTACCTTATGACAGTTACCAGAATGTAAAATTCAGAACAATAAGCCAAATCTCATAAAATGTAATAATAGATGTTTCTTATGTATAATTTATTGCTATGAAAACCACCAGGAAGAGAAACCTAGTTCAAAACAGTATAGGAGATTTATATATATATACATATACATATATATATATAGAGAGAGAATGTAATATATATTAGAGAGTATGTAACATATATTAGAGAGTATGTAATACATATTGCATAGTCTCTCATATGTCTTTATAAAGTGTGAAAGAAGGTGAAGGAAACCAGGATAGTTTTGTTTTATGAAAGTGAAGTAAACTAGAATAATCACCCCTAAAATATGCTTTCGTGACATAAAAAAAACGATTTTGCCCATGACAGTGGTTAAGCAGCAGCAATCGCGGACAGTTCCTCTCCTCCCTAGCCTTTTCCTGCCTTGAGGCAGGAGACCAGTGTCGCGCTGGAGATCTCTGCGTGCCGGTGACTTAACACACTAAAGGAACAAGCGGGATCTGCCTGCAAAGCCTACTCTTCGTTTCTTCCCATACATTTCCCTTCCTACAATCTGCCGCCCTTAGAAGCCTAAAACTGCTTTTCTTTGTCCTTTCATTCCTCTACAAATCTACTGGACTTTGTCGAAGATGTTCTATAAACTGGAGTTCTCACCTACCTCTTGGAATTACTCCTTCCTGGGTCTTCCCCATGTATATATGAAATATACATGTTAATAAACTTGTTTTTCTTTCCTTAATCTGTGTTATATGTACACGGTCCTCAACCAAGAACCAGATGGATAAAGGAAAAAGTTGGCTCCTCTACAAAAGAAAGACAATTGAAATAAAAACAAAAGAGCAAATTCATCAAAAACTGATATCATCCTATGGCACCATTATATTTATTAGGTTGTCTTTTCTACTGTTAAATAGGATCTCGAGGTCTGGGCATCTTACTAAATGCTATTCTTGTTAATGTTAAAATGTAGCACAGTGTTTTGCAGACACAGTTGCAACCAGATGAGCTTGACCAGAACCAAATTGGGTAAGTGTAGCAGACCGCCAAGGAGAAATCAACATGTAATTAACCAAATAGTGTGTATACTCAATGGCTAAGCCTTTCTTCCTGGAAACAAAGTTTCATTTGCAAATCCCCTGCCTCCTTTATAGGCAACAAGTAAATAAAACTATCTAACAACCACCTCTCACTCTTGAATAGAGCACCCCATGTGGCGAACCCCTTGAATTCAGTAATACTACTGGATGGAGATAAATTTCATCTCTAATGGACAAAAACCGCTGAAATTATCTTTCGTCCTACAAATTAACATCTAAATTCACAGATACTTCACTGATAATGGGTTCTAAGAAATAGTCAAACAGAAGCATATTCTCCTGGAATACTTAAAAAACACTCGGCAGGCCTGTTAGACAATGAGAGGAAATGCGGCCCATCCCTTTACCTTAATTTGGCATTTTGATATTTCTTAATGGATTTCACAGCTGCTCTGCTGTGACCAGAGGTCTTCCCTGGTCCTCAGTGAGCCCGAGCCTCATGAACACTCTGCTTCCCTGTCTGCTCTCTGCACCTTCCTATATCGTGCATACCAATGATGAGTTGTCACTACATGGAGGGACAAGTGCTCAATTTCCAAGGCCTAAAGAAGATGAAGGAAGGTTACCAGCGCCTCCCCGTAGGCCTTCTTACCTCCAGTCAAGTCAAAGTCATATGACGTCTCTTGTTCACCTTCTTTTTCAAAAGGCTAAAATCGTGAATCATCAAATATAAAATGAATATGTGTCGAGGGGCTTCTCTAACTCATCAATGAGTGAAGAAATGGGAAAATGGTATGATAGATTCAAAAGACATTTAAGAAATGTAGGCATTTATAGAAATTTTAAGAAAGAAACATTAGGATAGAATTGTTGAATTAGGCTACAATGAAATTAATGTCTAAAAGGCCATAAGCCTTTGGAGTTATACCTGATACACTCAACAGAAATTATCCACTTCTCTACCAAACAAAACCCTACAAGTTAACAAGTAACTTCACTGAGTGTGGTACCTTTAATCGACACTAAACTGTGAGACAATCGAAGTGCATCTTCACAGAACCCTTTTGTAGCCTTTAACTTGTTATGATATTGAACACCACGGCCCCTCATTTTTTCCTAACTTAAGTATCAGATAATTTTTTTTCACACTGTGGAACCTTACTTAAAAAAATAAATAAATAAAAAACATAGAGCCTGAAAGAAAAATTTATATGAAACGTCATGGTGTAACTCCTTGACATTCTTATTTTACTCACTAATCAAATAATAGATGATTTGATTTTTTAATCTTTCTAGGCTCCAAAGTAATTGACCTGATTTTTCTTAAATCAGAAATGAATTGTCTTCTGGCCTTCATTCTTTCCATGAAATGCTTTTGTGATTCTTAATGACTTCTTTTTTAAACCACTGTAATGTGCAGTCTCTTCTACTGAACCTTGAGCTCTCTTAAACAACGATTGCTTTAAGAATTAGTTCTGAATGCTTTCTATCAAGATTTTACACTTTCGAAACAAAAACGTTAGCCACAGATTTCCAGGTAGTCTCCACCTCCTGCTATCTTGCCCTTGAAGAATTCTAAGGACAATAATTCTTCTAGTATCTATCTTTTCTTAGAGAATAGGCTACCCCAAAATGTACCACCTTGGCATGTGGATTATTTTGCCTTCAAGTCAATGAAGAGCCAGCAGAATCATTTTTTAAAAAAAAAAAATCTTACCTCTCCCTTAACTACCTCAAGAACGTACATAGGGGCCTGTCCAAGAAAGAAAGTTATTGCAAGAGATAACTTTCGGTGGAATGACCTACCTGTCCGCAGGGCAAGCATCTGCTCACCAGACGTCTCCTTATCTTCCTGTGGATTGTGCTCCTGCTCTTGGCAGCCCCAGGCCCCACCACGTTCTTAGCTCAGGAGAGCACAGGAGCCTCAAAGGCCTGACTGCATTTGGGTTGCATCTTTTTTTTTTTTTTAACTTTAAGATTGAATTGGATGATTCGATCCTCCGATTTGGGTTATTTTAAGGTCTATTGAATGATTCATGAATCAGGCAGCATTCCATCTAGTAAATAGAAAGACACTCCTGGGTTGCATATTTTTTTGAAGGCTCCCTGAATGTACATTCAAATTAAACTTGTTTTTTCTTTTTCCTGTAAGTCTGTATTATGTCAATTTGATTATTAGAACAGCCAAGGAACCCAGAAGGACAGAAAAAAAAAAAGTTTTTCCTCCCTACACCATGATGAGTAATGGTTTCTTTGAAAATTCTCCTTCAGTTCCCTAATATGGTTTTTATTTGTTTATCATTATTATTATTTTTAAATAGAAATATTAAGAAAGAAACGTTAGGATAGAATTGTTGGATTGCTTCCTTCTGGTTCTATAGCTGGGCTTTTTAGAAATGCATTAAATGTCCCCTGTGTTCCAAAGCCCATGACAGCAAGGTTCCTAGAGATCGAGACACAGAGGGGACAGTGGGAATCCTGGAACGGTGCTGCCTGCAGCGCGACGCAGGCCACGAGAGCGGTGTAAGAGTTTTCAGCGACCACATATTAAAAAGCGATAAGCTGCAATTACTTTAATATTATGTTGTATTAAACCCAAAATCTCCCAAACATTTTTATTTCAACACGTAATGAACATAAATACATTATAATGCATTTTACATTGCTTTTTTCAATCTAAATCTTCCAAATTGGGTATCTATTTTATTCAATCTGCTACTAAGTTTTTATTGAAAATAAATTGATTGGCACTTAAATTTTATAATGTAGTCATTGTTGAAAAAATTAAGTTCTCATGCTCGAGTTGTTCAAACATACCTAAAATGTTCCAGTAACTGAGTAGAGTTTCAGTTTTTAAATGGAAACCAATTAAAATTATACAAAATTTAAATCTTGGTGCCTCAGCATCAGCCTCATTTCGAATGCTCAAAAGTGGTTCTGACTGCTGTATCTGACAGTGCGATCGTAGGGGAAATTGTGTCTCGGGAATTGTGCAAATGTAGAGACTGGGGGTTTAAATGGGGAGCATGTAAACTTAAATGTTATCATGCAAATTTAGCGCTGACTTCTAAAATCAAACATTTGCTTTTGATATAGAGATACAAAGATAACGAAAGCAGAGGAACGTAGGCCCAGATTGCAAAATGCCAGTCGGAGAGGTTCAAAGGTACTGGGGAAAAAGTCGCCCCGGCGGGGGGGGAGGGGCGCAAAGATGAATTTCCTCAGGCAATTACAGTTGTCCATGTAAGAGATATCGAAACATGTAGAGAATTTTTATGAGTTTATTTTATCTAAAACTGAAGACATCTCCTGGGAACCAAGTTCTCAAATGCTCCCGAGCATAAGTTCTGCAGCCCCCTTCTACGTTTGGAATGAGGGAGAGAAGGTCAGAGGTCACAAGAAGGTGGGGAAAGCGTGGTGCAGACAGCTGGGGAGACCACGGGCTCCTGGGAGGGCAGTTGTGCTCTGGGGGATCTGACAAGGAGGATCTCACCAGCATTTCAAGGGCTTGTGATCTGGACGCACAGGGGCAATGGGCGGGGCCAGCATAAGGCGGACAGAGCCATTTACTGAAGACGGTGTAGCCGGGGGCCTGCCCAGTGAGGGGTTGAGTCAGGTCACCCCGTGAGGTCACTTTCCATAGAACCTTTTTCACCCACACAGTAGTCTTATTGTGCTGAATATTTGACCAAAAGTTAGCTTTTGACTTTCAAAACATGACCTCATGATGTCGAGATTAAGATTTCCATTATAGAGATGAAAAAACTAAAGGGGAAACGACAGATGACATGTCCCAAAACAGGTCCCAGACCTCAGATAGTGGAGCGCAGAAAGTGCTGAGGGCGCCGGCAGCGGGGTCGCGCCTCACGACCACGAACAGCTGAAAGACTCGCCTTCCCGTTGCCCAAAGCGTTTCAGCTGTTCCTCGCTCCCAGAATCCATTTTACCAACGACACTAACTACGGTCACTTAAAGTGCGCAAAAGCGCTTCTCGGGAGAGGGAGGAGCCAGGGACTCTTATGTTTGAGATGGGCGTTTAAAATGCACTTCCCCACGGCGCGTAAGGATCATAACGCAGACTTGGAAAACAGGTTAGCTTGACATTTCAGCATCTTGATACATCAAAGGATTTTTCTACAAGTTCTTCAACAGGGCATGCTGGAATGAATTCAGGAAGGGGCAGAGACCCAAAAGTCTTTGTCTCCTTCGGCCCCGCCCCACAGCCTGGAAGACATTTGTAGGCGGGGACAGAGCCGGTGCCCAAGGGGCCCTCCCGCCTAACCACAGGGGCCTCATTTTGTAGTTTACAAAACGGTCCGCAGCAAGGTTATAAATGATCACTGCGCCTTACTTTCAACACGCACTTGCTACTTTTTTCTCTCTCGTTGCCAGTCATGTCTGGTCGCGGCAAAGGCGGGAAGGGGCTCGGCAAAGGGGGCGCCAAGCGCCACCGCAAGGTGCTGCGCGACAACATCCAGGGCATCACCAAGCCCGCCATCCGGCGCCTGGCGCGGCGCGGCGGCGTCAAGCGCATCTCCGGGCTCATCTACGAGGAGACCCGCGGGGTGCTCAAGGTCTTCCTGGAGAACGTGATCCGGGACGCCGTCACCTACACGGAGCACGCCAAGCGCAAGACGGTCACGGCCATGGACGTGGTCTACGCGCTCAAGCGCCAGGGCCGCACGCTCTATGGCTTCGGGGGCTGAGTCTGAACCCCGACTCGCTTTCTGCAGCAAAACCAAAGGCCCTTTTCAGGGCCGCCCACTCCCTCTCGGGAAGAGCTGTGCGCGATTCATGTGTTTGGCGCGCGTCCTGAGGTTTCCTTGTTTTCAATACCAGCCCGGCCTTTACCTTCTGCGGTAACTGCAGACGGGACAGAGGCTCCCCCTACCGGCCTCAGCCAGGCCGTGCGCAGGGACCCAGAATCGGCGGTTCCCTCAGCCGATCCGGAGCGGGACGGGGCTGTCGGTGGCGGGCAGGAAGCAGTCACGCAACCCACAAGGGAGAACGGAGAGGTCTGGAGGCCCCAGTTCTTTCTCTGGCAGGGACCCTGCCCGCCCTTGTTGCTGCAAAAGGATCAAACACCGGCTGTGGTTCGGGCGAGGTGGCAGTCGGCCGTGACACGCAGGTGGGACTTATACAAACATTTACAAATTACGGAGCCTGCGAGGGCGCTGCCGGCCGCATCCAGGCCGATTAAAAACACACTGCCAGCAAAATGCTGGGGGTCGGTTCCTAACTATCTTCCGCGAGCGGCGTCAGGAAGGGTCAGCTGGCTTGGGCCTCACCAGCCCCCCGCCCCTCAGGCATCGTGCTGAGCGTCGTCACCCCCAAACCGGGTGGGTGGGTGTAAGTGGAGCTAACCTGGGCCCTGCCGGTTTCCATTTTCAGGCCGGTCCCCTCCCTAAGCCAGAAGCTATGCAGTTTGTAAATTATCTTATCATTCAGTAGTCAGGTCCCTAACTTCCTCCAAGCTAGTGGGCCTAACTTTGCACCCGTGAAGGAGGGGCGCCCTCTTGCGGTGACAGGCTCTCTGCCTCCCAGCTCCCCTCCCTCTTAACTGCCTGCCATAAACTGGAAATTTTTTTTTCTTTTCTATTAGGAACCATTCAAACACTACAATATGGTTATAAAAAGTTTTTCAAAGTGTGCCCTCAGGTTGACAAACTGGCCCTCTGAATAATCCACATCTTTGGGAGAGAAGAATATTGCTGGCTGCTCTGCTGCTGGTCGCTGTGCTAACAGGTGTCTGACACCGGGGAGATACTGAACCCGCACTGAGACCAAGGTCAGGTGAGCGGTCTGGATCGGAAATGACAATTGGGGAATCAGCATAGAGGTGATGAAACTGATGTGATCGCTAAGAACTTAATACATCGCGTGCATTGTTTGCCAGAGTAAACCATGTAAGTTGTCATCAGAAACCATGTAAATGGTCACCAGAAGGGACAGGGTACATATCGACCATATCCATAAGATGGAGTCCTACTTTGGGCCGCTATAACAATACCTTAGGCTGGGTGGCTTAAACAACAAAGATTTCTCACAGTTCTGGAGGCTGGAAGTCCAAGATCAAGGTGACAACAGATTCGTACAGGGCTTATTCGGTGTCTGGTGAGGGCCCCGTTCCTGCTTCAGACTGCTGTCTTCTGCTGTGCCCTCACATGGCAAAGGGAAGGGGCCTAAGAGCTTCCCGTGGTCCCCTCCGCAAATGGCACTAACCCCACTGGCCTTTTACGAAGCGCTCCATCCTCGTGGCCTATCACCTCCCGAGAGCCCCACCTCCTAAAAGTGGCACGTGAAGGATGAGGATTTCACCATAAGCTTTGGGGCGGAGGGGCGCAGACAGCCCGTATCTAATGGGACACTACAGAGCCCCGCTAAAGAACAGGGAGACTCCACTCCAGACTGTCCTCTCTGGACTTCCTCGGCTCAGTTCTTGGGCCCCTCCTGGGTTCCTGGTGACCTCATCTAGTCTCACCACTTACATGTTCTGTATCCGGTGAAGTAGTTCATGTCTAACAGAAGACCATGGCCTACCTGTCAATGTCAGATCAGCTTGGAGTCACAGGAAAGCTATGACATGAATGCAGGTATGCATTTCCTACACAAATCCCCAGGCCCTTCCCTGCGCGCAGGCCCACCAGAGTGCCACCAAGATGGATTCCGCCTTCCAGAATTCCAATGCTGCCACTGCATCAATCAGCATGGCTGACATTCTCCAGAAGGTCTCAGGGATCGCACGGGGAATGCCTTGCTGGCTCGCCTGAGAGCAAGTCTTTATGCCATGACATGTACTCAAATGCAATTTATCTAAGTCATTTTAGCTTTAGTGCAGAAACAAATGGTCGACTCTAAAAACACCAACACAGGGAACCTGTCGACTTTCCCATCCACACCCTCTGGCTCCTCGCACTTCTAGATCTCTGGTTCCTGTTTTTTTTTATTTTGTTTCATTCTTGTTTTCTGTCTTAGTGAATATAGAACCACTTACTGAAGGTAGGGAATACAAAAATGAAATACAAGAGAAAAACGGACAAAATTGTGGTTTAACTACTGCTTAGCACCATGCAGCACCGTTGGTTATGTCAGGAACAGCCCCAAGGCAAAATGAAATGGGTAATGAAAAGATCTTTTTATGTAAATTTTAAGAATTACCATCTCATCTACGTCTAAACAATATATCCCAGAAAACCGTGTTACCGTGAACTAGGTATTTAGTGTAAATACGGTGAAATCGGACCCTTGCGATGCTCAGACAATGGATTTTCAAAAAGAAGGAAAGGATGAGTAATAGAGCCCGGATGAGAGCAGGTTGCTGATGCGCGAAATGGCCAGGGTGATTTTTGTTTGTTTGTTTTAAATCAAATCTAAAACACTTTCTCTTTCTAACACGTTCCATTTTGTATATGAAAACGAGAGAAAAGCTCGAGAATACTAAATGCGTGCGGGTCTCGCCTGCGTGTGCAAGGCACTGTCGATGAAAACGAATACTTCAAAAATGATTTTTAAAAACGGCTGGGAGGATGTCTGCTAATGGCAATTAACCAGTCATAACCTTGGACGAACGCGGTAAACAAATCGTAAATCGATGGGAGCACTTCGGACATTAGCAACCAATGACTAACAGAAGCTGCCCACAATCCCATCAGAGTAATTCTTTCTGGATAAATACAGGTTCGAGCGGTTCGTCCAGCAGCCTTGTTTTCTAGTTAACTAATTGCTCGCACCAAGCAGACGGCGCGCAAGTCCACGGGCGGGAAGGCCCCGCGCAAGCAGCTGGCCACCAAGGCGGCCCGCAAGAGCGCGCCGGCCACCGGCGGCGTCAAGAAGCCGCACCGCTACCGGCCCGGCACGGTGGCGCTGCGCGAGATCCGCCGCTACCAGAAGTCCACGGAGCTGCTGATCCGCAAGCTGCCCTTCCAGCGCCTGGTGCGCGAGATCGCGCAGGACTTCAAGACCGACCTGCGCTTCCAGAGCTCGGCCGTCATGGCGCTGCAGGAGGCGTGCGAGGCCTACCTGGTGGGGCTGTTCGAGGACACCAACCTGTGCGCCATCCACGCCAAGCGCGTCACCATCATGCCCAAGGACATCCAGCTGGCGCGCCGCATCCGCGGGGAGCGGGCCTGAGCTCCGCCCCTGGCCACTTGAAACCCAAAGGCTCTTTTCAGAGCCACCTACGATGTCATTCGAAAGAGCCGTGCGCACAGGCCCGTAATCTGTCCCCTAACCAATGTCAGGGCAGAGGCGGAGTGGCACTGCTTGCCCACCGCCCTCCACTCTCTACCGCGTCCCCCCTAAGCACAGCCCCATCCTTCTCTGGGCAGCGGGCGCATGTCCCTCTCTCCAGAGACACTGCTGCATCTTCAGACGGTCTTATCTCAGTCTCATCCCCTCGGCGCACCCCTGTGCCGTCAGTGGTCCCGTTTGGGCAGACCCCGACTGCACCAATTAATGGCCTTTGCTGGAAGCCTTGAATCTGCATGCAGCAAGTCAGCTCACTGCATCAAAGAATCTGAAACTCACTGCAGATTCTGTCTGCACCTTGAGTGAGAAACTTGTCATTGTTACGAAGGCAGAACTCAGGCCTTGCACAGATCAAAGTAAATAATCTCTTGTTTGCTGGACATCCTCCAGATCCATTGTCCACTCTCCCCCACCGAAGGCCGAGTCCTGAGACACCCTGGGCCCTGCATGGTCTCTGGGTTCAGGCCGCTCCGGCCTACGCCAGCGACGGGAGCTCCCGGCCCGGGGACTGGTGAACACTGGAGACTCCCACTAATGAGCTCTGCTAGGAAGGGAAACCCAGGTCCCCGCAGGGACCACACCGCCCGCCCTTCCCAGCAGCTTATTCTACTGCAGACTCTGCTGCAGCGAATCTGCAGCTACAGAAGTCAGAGGTCAGATTCAGAAACTCCAGGGACATTCAGTGAGTGGTTTTGAACCTTGAAGCGAACTTGCCAGTGACAGTGGCAGCACTACGTGATTTCTATGTGACAAATGAAACGGTCTGTAGGGAGATAAAGCTCCCCAAATTCAAAAGAGTGCATGGTTTATCTCGGGAGGCCTGCTTGCATAAAAAGGAAAAGGCTGGTTCTGTGGAATTCCAGGAAGAAGATTAAGTATAGATAAAGGGAGTGTCGAAGGGAGTGTCCATTGTACCTTGCTCTTCAGGATGTTACTTTAATTATGTTATCTTGGGATACCAAAAGGAACAGATTATGTATAAAAAGAAGGATAAGAAATAAACTCGGAGGGACAGTTGTGAGATCTGTTCTCCCTCCTGCACCCTGTCTGTCTGCTCTTTTTTCTCAGTCCCCGTTCCCCCATTCAGGTACCCGGTTTGACTTGGTCTGCTGGCTTCCGACAACGGTCCTCCGGCTCCCAGTCTTCATAGCACCTTTGTGTCTACAAAAAATGTCACGTCGAGTGGAAGGCAGGAATTACAAGTAAAACAAACCAAAACTGGGAGTAGGGGAGGCGGAAAGAAAGAACCCCTTAACTTGGAAGTTCTTAACAGCTTTATTTGAAATAGCCACAAAGTGGCCACAATGTATCCCTTCCCCCGTGACAAGTGGTCACAAACCCAGCAATAGAAAAGGAAGGCTATTGATACATGTAATAACTTGGCTCAGGGGCATAATACTTAGTGGGGAAAAACAGGCCAATCTCAAAGGTTACATATTGTAGTATTCCGTTTATGTAGCATTCTGAAAATGACACGCCGGAGATGGATCACGTGTTAGTGAGGGCCCTAGGACCTTGCTCGGAGTCTATGGCTTGCTCAACTAATTAACGGTATTTTTAAAAGAGCAGGGTTTTTTGTTGTTGTTGTTGTTGTTTGTTTGTTTTTGCTTTTTTTTCTGGCTGTTCTCGTGGTGACGTATCCACCTGGACATTATTTGGTTCATTTATGTTGGTACGTGACTTTGGAGATATTGCTGACTCTATCTCAAAAGTAAATTGAGTTTTGAAACTTGTAATCTCAAATTTTCTGATGAGGTCCTTTGTTAAATTAATCCATTAATCCACTAATCAGGACGGTGTGACTGGCACATCAAGAGCATGTTAAGGAGGGGAAAAAAAGGAAAACAGGTTCCAAATGTCAGCGGTGCTAACAGCATGGGCTACACACCGAGCCTCCGTCCCTAATCTAATCGCATTTTCAACCTCTCCCAGAAATGTATTCTTAATCGACAAGTCTGGACTTTTCTGATCAAGCATCAGTAATTCGTCACCTGGGCCCTGTCCACCCTGTGGAAAGAGGCGATCTGCATGATAAAACCCTTCCCATTCTCTTGCCCCGAAGCGAAGACATCCAGGCCTAAGAATCATCCTTTCTGTCCTTTTGTTAACAGCTCCCTCGCCCCGCCCTGGTTCCTATGGAAACTTTCCATTTCCTATAGACCCTCAGAAGCTCTTCTAGTTGCTAAATGCAAAATGGCCCGATTCATGAATCACTTAATAAAAAAGACAATTAGATCTTTGAGTCTACTTGGGTTAGTTTTTTTTTTTTTAAATAATACAAATTATCTCTTAATTTAAACATTTACATCTTCATGCCCTGTGTATTAGCTCAGCCATAGTTTTTAAAATAATGTGAAAGTCCTGGAATGATCACACTTTTATTTCTGGCATTTGCATGAAATCCCTTTGCCTAGCATTAGAGTTTATGGCAGCCTTGCTTGAATTCCATGCACCAGTCCCAGGAAAGGACAGTCACCTCTCCACTCTGTGTCCTACATGACAGGGCATTAGCCCCTGGCAATGTACATTCTGTCCCTCTGCTATCCTTCGTGATTTAAATGTGTGTGCTGGATTTAAATTAACACCTGTACATACTGGTGTTATGTTGGAAATGTTTTAAAGTCTTTCCACGTGCTTTAGTCCTGTCTGTATCATAAACATTTAGTTTTTAAACACACAAGACTGTTAAGGGTGGAAAATTTTCAAGTGAGCCAACTAGCTAACTCAGCTACAGGGAAGAAATATCTTTAGATACCAGAAGTTGTCCTACTTGCTTGTGTGTGGTTTAGCAGGTGTATTGTATAAGATATGAAGATGGCCAATGTCTGCTTCTGTGATCCATTTACTTGTTAATTAAGGGTGTTGTTCCGGGCAAAGATATGCTAACAGCCAACTTCCACTTCTGTGATCTGAGGGCTTGTTCGGGAGACACCAGGATATGGTCTTAAGCTTTATCAGCTCCTCTGAAAGCTCGGGGCTGATCTCTAGCCCTGCGTGGCAGAGAGTCAGTCGCCGGCTAATAAAGGCTCATAATTAATCTCAATTGGCTCGGTGGGTCTCAGAATCGTTCGCGCCATAACAAGACCTGGGCGATAGGAATTTATGTCAACAAACCAGGTGCCCTCATTTTGCTGACGATAACTCACTCATCAACAAGTATTTACTGTTTTTATGGACAAGGCCACTAACACTCAGATGAACAACATCCCCATCACATCTGGAGAGCAGCCGCTCACAGATTGCAAGCCCTAAGCCTGGTTGGGTCGCTTGACTATATATTTGCCAATTCTTGTTTCTTGGGATCTGGGCTCGTTCAATTCCAGCGTGGGAATGATCCGAAAGAATCCACAGGACGGATAGATCCCTAACACGCACACAAAGGAGGTGATGTTTTTCCTGTACATGCGCGACGCTCCTGATTAGAATTTCGTGTTTTCAAAAAGAGGAAAACTTCCTACGCCGCATTGCCAGGGTCAGCGACTCAGTGAGGTTTCCACGGTTTTCTGTTCTTTGCCTTCACCAAGGGCCGCATCCTCCGCAGCTTTGGAGGCCGATTCGCCCATTTCCATCAACCTAATCTTTTCTCCATCAAAGGCCCTTTTAATGGTTGCCCACTCTTTTCCAGGGACCAGCTCACACTTTCCACTGGGTCCACAGAAGCGCATTAAACCAACCACTGTAATGAAAATGTTCCAAGCAAGACAAACTTTGATAAAAAGTCATTTTATGGTGGAAAGCCTAGGAACAGGTAACACGGATCATTGCATGACATTTGGCCTTCAGAGGAGAGTCTGGTGTGGAGGGCTCCACTTCTGTGCTGCTCTTTTATTGGGGGATTTTTAGAGGAGACAGCTCTAAGGTACAGTTAGTTGTGATTTTTAGAGGAGACAGCTCTAAGGTACAGTTAGCTAATGCTCAAAGCAACCCTAAGGGACAGAAATTAATTAGTATTACATCAATTTAAGACATACAAGTAATTTGTCTGTGCCCACACCAGTGCGGCTGAGGTGCGAGGCCAGGAGCCTACCCCCAAGGACCATGCGATGCTTCTTTTCTGAGGAGGGGCCGCTGACAGGAAACAGTGCGTTCCTCGGTCCCTTCCTGAGGCCGTGGTGAGACAGTACCTTGACGCCCAGGTAGTCTTTGTAGAGGAGTCAAATTTTACCTACTCTCCGAGCTTCTTGGTTGGGCCTGAGAATCACATGGACATAAGACTGAGGGGAAGCAGAATAGGCCACCCCCAAATGTGCCACTTTGGCATGTGAATTATTTTGAACTGAAGGCATTCAGGGGGCAGCCTATCAGGAAAAACTTTTACCTCTCCCTTAACTGCTAAAACGATTTAGATAGAGGGTCTGGCCTAGAAAGAGATCTGTAAGCAGAGATAACATTGATCTGAATGACCTACCTGCAGGGCGGGGCAGACACCTGATTACCGAATATCTGCTCTTCTCATCTTCCTGCAGACCGAGCTCCTCTTTGGAGTCCCAGGCTCCATCCCATTCCCTAGCTCAAGATGGCATACAAGTCTGAAGTGCCTGCCTGCCTTTGGGTCTCATATTTTAAGGTGTTCTTGTATGTACCAAATTAAAATCCTTTTTCTTCTATTAATCTGTCTTGTGTAAATGTAATTAGTAGACAAGCCAAAGAGCCCAGAGGGGAAGAAGAGAAATTTCTTCTGCCCCAACAAGACAGATTAACAGGAGAAAAGCATGCGACTGCCTTTGCTAGAACTCCAACATGATACGGGCATCCTCGTAAGGAAATAATGACACCCGTGAGCCACTCAGATCTGACTGCAGTGGGGCTGGAAGAACGCAGGTAGAGGCACATCGGGGACCCGTGGTCACGATGACATTGCTCATGGGACTTGAAGGAGAGGCAAAATTTTCTCTACCCTTTTAGGATCTCCAGTCGGGCCCGAGAATTAAGCTGATATAAGACAAATCACCAGAGAAAAGCATCCACATTTTACTTAATTTTTTACACGTGCAGGGGAGTCGTCACAAAACAGTGAAGACCCAAAACAAGGCTGGGCCTAAGTGCTTCCATACTGGGTGGAATGGAGTAGTAACTGTGAAGTCGTGGCTAAAATATACGGGGAGACCGAAGGAAGGTGAACGAGGTCTGCCTGGGTGTTTCTCGGCTGCCATTCCACATCTCTGGTTACAACATTCCTCTCTTCCTGGTAGAGGGATGGCACCTTTCTCATGGGATAATTACCTGCTTTCGGGTAAGGCCGGAGCCCCATTTTTCAACCTGCTGTATGACGACTGCCTTTAACTGAGAACAAGCCTCATGCCAAAGTGGCATGTTCGGGAGTGGCAGGTTCTGCTCCATCCCGGGTGCGTGGAGGACACCTCACCCCTTAGAAGACACTCTCGAAGGGCTGGTGCTCAGGGAAGATCTATGAAGTGACGAGAAGGGACCACTAGCCATAGTTCACTGAGGACCAGGAAGAGTCACGGGACCCAGAACAATCAGGGAGAACACAGGATGTGGGCCAGGAAGGCGCCGCGAACCCCTGACGACGTCGATTAGGCAGGATCAATAAACAGTGAGATGGAGCGGAGATCCAATTTTAGTATGATTTCAGAATGGCAATTAGTAGGTCACTGGTACCCATGGCAAAGGCATTTGTTAGTGACTGGAGTAGAAGTTATGTAATCGTGAAGCCGGACTCCAGATTACTCAAGCCTGGGAGATTTAGTGAGATGGGAAGGATCTGGTCGTCAGCAGGCATGCGGATTCAGTGAGGAGGGACCACGATATATTTACATGGGGAAAGAGCCCGCGGAAAGAATTAAGACTTTAAGTTGGGCTATCATGATGGCTGCAGTAGGACATGCAGCTAATTTATGGTCCAATCAAATAAGATATTGATAGTGGAAGGGGCCTCCATTAACTATCCTAAGACGGAGCAGGTAGAGACTGGAGCTGTTCCTGGTAATCTGGGGTGAGTTTTCACTCTGGGTTTAAGTGGCAAATGCAAGTCCTCAGGTAGGGGAAAGATTTAGGGCGCAGGTGGCAGAGTGAGCCCGGATGGCCTAAAGGCCACTTCTGCCTGGTGGGTAAATAGAGAGGTCAGTTTGCAGTCAGGGTCACAGGTGGGGAGGTTATAGGATGAACACGTGAAGGAACGTTTAAGATAAAATATCAAAATTTTGGAAATAAAGCAGTAGGATGATCGATGACCCGTGTGCCAGAGTCCCCCGTCTGGGTAAGGCAAACAGTTAAATGACTCCCCCACACCTGAGCTGTCCATCCACAGGTGTGTGTAGCATTTCCCGCTGGAGGGAGGCCGGCGTGCAGGCCGGGGCGCCCTCTGCCGGCCGCGGGGAGATGGGCGCCCGGACGCCTCGGGGAAGGCGCGTTGTCCTGCACTTGGAACGAGGACACCGGTGACACCACTCGGTAACGTCCGGGTTGGAAAACTTGCCGTCCCAAAGGCGACTCGCCCCGGGCGGTTCGCGAGCAGCAGCTTCGGAACGCGCGAGGACCCGCCGTGTCCCCGGGGCGCGTTCACCCGCCATCTTCGGCGGTGGCCGCCGACTGGAAAACGGCTCAAAGCCAAGGTCGCCAGACCTGGCAAAGAAACGGCGTTTTCGTTAAAGGTGAACATTGCAGCAGGCCGGCGACACGCGGCGCCGGGCGTCGCCTCCCGGGCCGGTCGTGAGTTCACAGCCCTTCGCGTGACCAGGTGGGTGGCCCTGAGAAGGGCCTTTGGTTTTGCTGCAGAAAGCGAGTCGGGATTCAGACTCAGCCCCCGAAGCCGTAGAGCGTGCGGCCCTGGCGCTTGAGCGCGTAGACCACGTCCATGGCCGTGACCGTCTTGCGCTTGGCGTGCTCCGTGTAGGTGACGGCGTCCCGGATCACGTTCTCCAGGAAGACCTTGAGCACCCCGCGGGTCTCCTCGTAGATGAGCCCGGAGATGCGCTTGACGCCGCCGCGCCGCGCCAGGCGCCGGATGGCGGGCTTGGTGATGCCCTGGATGTTGTCGCGCAGCACCTTGCGGTGGCGCTTGGCGCCCCCCTTGCCGAGCCCCTTCCCGCCTTTGCCGCGACCAGACATGTCTGAGAGAGAGCGACCCCGACACTGCTTTACCCGGGGCCTCGCTGCCGCTCCTTATATAGCACTCGTCCCTCGGTTACAGGAAACCGGACGGGAAGGGGGCGGGGAAACGCTCTCCGCTTCTGCCTCTTTCCTGTTTTCTCCGCGGGGTCCACGGTCGCTGTTTTCTGTGCCTTCTAGTTTTGTGCCTGTGCGTTGTCGCAAGTGATTGGTACTGTACCAGTATCCTGCGCACTGTCACTGTTTATAAAAAGGAGTCAGTCACGCTACACTTGTCTGCAAAAGGGAGAGACACCAAGATAAAATAAATTTAAAAATGTGAAGACTCTTATAAAAACATGAGTATTAATTCGAACGTTCCCGTTTGCAGAGCATAATAAACATCGTTTTCAACGTTCCTAACTGAGCTTTAGGAAGGGGAGCCGATGCTAATTAAGTTTCCCCTTTTTTTTGCCCCCAAATTTATAAAGCACAACTTGCTCTGCAAAAAGGAAGAAGGTCCGGCTTGGAGGGTAGTGTTCTAGCAAGTGGCACTGTAGGGTTGGAACCGAGGTCCTCCGTCGCTGCACTCGTGAGCGGGCAACCGACCAGTGATCCACGCCGGAAAAGAATTGAAGCTGCCTCGTAGTGATTAAAAGTTTGCAAATTTACAAATAACAATAACAATAACTACACTAATAAACCCCGTGAAATGCTGTCCAAGTCAAGAGTAACCGAAGTGATGTTCTACACGCAGGTGACAAGTTCATGTGACTCGCAGACAGATGCCAACATTTGCCCACATTCCACGCGTCCTCTCTGAGTGTCTGCTATGTGCTCACTCCAGAGGCAATTAATGCTCTTTTTCTGCGAGTACTTGTCATCGAGGCAGTGAGAAGGTCAATCGCTTCCTGTAGTAAGAGAATTAGACACAGTGATCTCTCACGCTCTCCTTTTTGAGAAAGTCATCAAAGAAGAATCACCGATTTATTGATAGATTGATTCATATATTCACTCAACGATTTTAGATCTACAAATGCAAAGTATGGTGTACAAAAGCAGGTTTACAAAGATAATCACACAAGTTCTTTGAAAGAGCTCAAAGTCGAGTGGAGGGAAGAGAAAAGTAAGCTTGGGGTGGGGTCTGCCGTGAGCTCACCTGTTCCCAGTGTCTGACTGGTAGCAATGGGCAGGGATGGGTGGGAGCAGCTGTTTCCCTCAGCATTAGCGTCACGTGGGAGCTTGTTACACTTACAAGGTTTAGGCCCGACCCCACATCTGCTGAATTTATTCTGCATTATTAACAAAGTTCTCCAGGTGAGGCGCATTTGTAGGCACATTTACGTTTGCAGAGAGTTGTTTTAAATCTGTGCTGTCCTATATCAGCCACCTGCCACATGTGCTTATTTAAAGTGAAATTAAACTTAAATGCGATTAAAAAGTAATTAGGTGCTGGCTTTCTATCGAGAGTACAGAAATAGGGTGTTAGAGGAAACGTAACGCCCAAGCACTTTTCTTGTTCGTTTATTTTAACGAACACGAGGTATGATTTCAGCTTCCAATTAATCGGTGGATAGTATTAAATTTATGCTTATTCAGTATTTACTGAACTCCATTAGCTCTGTCGTGTTGCAAACTAATGGGGACAGAGTAGCAAGCCCATCGAGCTTCTGGCCTGTGAATTTAAGCCTAGCTCGAACTGCTTTTCTTTGTAATCCTCTGCATCCCTACTTGCAATGTTAAAAAAAGAAGTGAAATCAAATTTGTGTTTTAGAAATCCTTTTGGAATTTGCCCCAAATTCTGTGCTAAATATTGGAGGAATAAAACCTGTGGATAGAGTGTCTGTCATTAAGTAATTTACAATTTTAAGGCGATGGATTGTAAACATGGGATTGTGCGGGGCTCCTCAGATCATAGTTGGCAAATCCATGGGGAGCTGCTGTCCTACTGCTTCGTGACTCACTTTTTCTTCTTTGTAGACAGGCTGGATGATCGCCAATGCCCATTCTAGGTCTGAAAAACCAATCACACTACTTTTTAAAAGAAGGCAGATGACTAGTTAGAACTGGTATCTAGAAGACAGCAGATCAGCTTCGCCCCGCCCTTGCTAAAATGTTTATGGCTCCTCAACACCTGGATCACAGGACTCACTGGCCACCTAAAGACTTTTTTTAAAAAATCCATCTTTTAAAAAATAGTTGTCTATCCTGTAGGCGGAATCTTCCACGCCAGTGCCAATTCCCAGGGCTCAGTGCAGACGACTTGCTGGGGAGCTGTGCTATTGCTCTCGTGAAAGAAACTATTTTTCTCGTGTATGTGCGTAAAAACGAGTTTATTAACATAAAGTTGCAAAGAAAAGACTGTGTAGAACTATGACCTGGAAGAAAGATTAGCCAAGGAAACAGAGAGAAATGGCATTTTTAAGCAAAATCTGAAAGTTGTCTCTGTTAGAGCGAAGTTTTAAAGGGAGTTGGGGGAATCGGAGAACTTTCAGGGTGCCGGCGTGGAGAGCAGGTAGAGCCAAGAAGGTAGGAATGAAGCCCGAAGACTCTTGGATCCATTTTACCCAAATCCCCAATTATTTCGTGCCCAGATTTCTTATATTTTTCTTCTTTTTTAAGGGGCAAGAAACACAGCTGCGCGGCGGGGCGGAGGCGCCTGGGTGCAGCGCGGCGCTCGCGGCCGGCAGCCAATCACCACGCAGCGACTCGTATATAAACCCCCGCCGCCCGCGCCGCGCCACGCCGCTCTGACAGCTTAAGTTTCTTTTTGTCTTTCTTGGCAAAACAGAAAAATGTCGGAGACCGCTCCAGTTGCTCCTGCGACTCCCGCCCCTGTGGAGAAGACACCTGTTAAGAAGAAGCCGAAGAAAACGGGGTTATCTGCGGGGAAGCGCAAGGCGTCCGGGCCGCCGGTGTCCGAGCTCATCACCAAGGCCGTGGCCGCCTCCAAGGAGCGCAGCGGCGTGTCGCTGGCCGCGCTCAAGAAGGCGCTGGCGGCCGCCGGCTACGACGTGGAGAAGAACAACAGCCGCATCAAGCTGGGCCTCAAGAGCCTGGTGAGCAAGGGCACCCTGGTGCAGACCAAGGGCACCGGCGCCTCGGGCTCCTTCAAGCTCAACAAGAAGGCGGCCCCCGGCGAGGCCAAGCCCAAGGCCAAGAAGGCGGGCGCGGCCAAGCCCAAGAAGGCTGCCGGCGCGGCCAAGAAGCCCAAGAAGGCGGCGGGCTCGGCCACCCCCAAGAAGGGCGCCAAGAAGACCCCGAAGAAGGCGAAGAAGCCGGCGGCGGCCGCCGTGGCCAAGAAGGTGGCCAAGAGTCCGAAGAAGGCGAAGGCCGCCAAGCCCAAGAAAGCGGCCAAGAGTCCGGCCAAGGCCAAAGCCCCTAAGCCCAAGGCGGCCAAGGCCAAATCGCCCAAACCGAAGCCTACGAAGGCAAAGAGGTCGGCGCCTAAGAAGTAAAGTTTCGGCGGCCGGTCCTGCTTTGACAATCGCAAAGGCTCTTTTCAGAGCCACCCACTAATTTCAGGAAAAAGAGCTTAACCGGCATTGTGTTAAAAGTTTACTCACTCTTAGTGCGGGGGTGTTTTGGGCACATGCACACTTGGGTTTGCAGAATCCCTACATGATCTTTGTCACAGTCCTTAAATTGGTGGCTCTGAAAAGAGCCTCGTGTCTTCTGGTGCAGGGGTAGGGGTCTAAACTTATTTGCCCTTGGCCTTGTGGCTCTCGGTCTTCTTGGGCAGCAGCACGGCCTGGATGTTGGGCAGCACGCCGCCCTGCGCGATCGTCACCTTGCCCAGCAGCTTGTTGAGCTCCTCGTCGTTGCGGATGGCCAGCTGCAGGTGGCGCGGGATGATGCGCGTCTTCTTGTTGTCGCGCGCCGCGTTGCCCGCCAGCTCCAGGATCTCGGCCGTCAGGTACTCCAGCACGGCCGCCAGGTACACGGGCGCGCCGGCGCCCACCCGCTCGGCGTAGTTGCCCTTGCGCAGCAGGCGGTGCACGCGGCCCACGGGGAACTGCAGCCCGGCCCGCGACGAGCGCGTCTTGGCCTTGGCGCGCGCCTTGCCGCCCTGCTTCCCACGACCCGACATTTTAGAAAAAGTGCAGTTCTCTTAGGCGAGCCAATCTGAGGAAAGGGTAATTACAGCCCCCTGGATGTCGCCCGCCTTCCCTTTCCTATTGGTTTGCAGAGGTCACTGAGAGCTAATCAGATCGCACCCCTGGGTTCACGTGCACGGGCTTCAGAGGGAAAGTACCAATTAGAGAGTGAGATATTAAATCTTGTATATTGTGACGTAGATGAAAAGCTGTTTTTTTTCCCCCCTGGGGGTCAGTGGAGTTCCCTCTGGGGGCGTAACGCTTCTGCCGCCAATTATGCCGCCACCCTGAGGCCGAGGACACTGACCTGTAAACCCCTCTGGCGGCTCGTAAGCGGCCCTGTGTTCTATTCGTTCCCCACAGACTTTGAGCGGACCCAGGACGCTGTTTATTCTCGTGAACTGGCGGGAATAGGGAGGAGAAACAAAAGAAAAGAGAAACGTTTGGGATGGCAGCGTGGTGGGACCCGGACCCCTGGAGTTGTGGGAAAATGGGCTCTAAGGTCGGGGTCGCCTTCCTGTTCCGCCGTTTGCCCTGCATCGCCCGGACTGGGGGTTTGTTTTCATTTCAGAGAAGCCCACTTGATTTTATCGACAAGTCTAGATGAAGGCCTGAGTTTGCAGAGCATTATGAGCTGTAAACCTGGATGGGAAAATGCTTTTCTTCCCTCACAAATTCTAATGCTATTTAGTATTCCCTGCAGTTGTGGGCGCAGGCACCTAATCACAGTGGATTTTGCAGTACCTGTGACTTTTAACCAGGGGAATCAGACTTTTTCCTATCAGTTTGAAATTATTGAGAACGTCTTGCAATTTTACGCTCATTCTGAGTCTTTGAAACTGATATTGGTTATTCCACTCGCTACTCGTTATTCGAGATGTTAATAATGAAACATGTTACACATACTGAAATACGCTTTGATGTATTTCAATATTGCTATATTTCTTATCTCGTATGCTTTAAGCATTTAAAAACATCATTTGAAAAGATGTCTACAGTTCCTTCCAGACTATCCAGAGTCCAGAGCACAAAATAGTGAGGAGGCCCTGAAACCACTTCTGAGGGCCCAGAATACCTGCGGCGGAAATGCCTCTTCACCTTATTCTTTGTTTACAGCTCCCCCTGGTGGATAAAAATTTCTTACTTTTTGCTATTGAAACTTGAAGTGTGTAGCCTGTAGCCTGTGGGTATCTTTCTAGCTGTCCTGAGCAGAAATTCAATTTCTTTTCCCCATTCACAGCTGCATCTCATTCTTTCCCCTTCTTTTAAGGAAATGGCTGGGTTGAGAAGGCAGATCTGGATGCTTGGTGGAATGCAAAGTAGTTAACTCAGAAGATTCTTTGGAAAGAGGACAGTGCATTGAGCAGTAGAGAGAAGAGCTGTTAGGTCTTTAATGTCCAGAGTGAGTGAGGCTTTGCTGGAGGAGTGAGGAGTGAGAGAATTATGTGGGAATGTGACATTCGATGAGAGCAAAAATGACCACATCTCTGCAGCCCTCACAACGATGAAGCACGTCTACGACTGCCGTTTGCATTAGGTGGTGTTAAAATGCTCATTAGACAGTTAAGAAAACTGTGGCTTGGAAAGATGAACCGAATAGAATCTCCTTACTGGTGCTTGAGCAGAAATTCCAAATTGGCTGATTAAAATTAAATTTCTAGGAGCAGCAGAAACCATAATTAGATCAGGTATAAAATCTAGGTTTGCTATCTTGCACTTTTAGCACAAATGACACCATTTAGGGCCTGGTTTTTGTTTTTGTTTTTTCACTTAAGATTATACTCTTATGATGGACCCAGCACACTGTCCTAAAGACCATGGATTCACTCAGCCGAGGACTCCGTCAGAAATTTGAGATTACAAATACCAAGTTTTGAAACTCAACTTACTTTGAGGTAGGGGTTGCAGTATCTCCAAAATAATGTACCAATGTAAATGAACCTAATCCCAGCCAAATACATATGTCATCACTAGAACATCCAGAAGAAAGCAAGAAACGGCTGTGGATATGGAAAAAAAAAATCTCATTGACTTGTTAAGCCAGCCATAGAACCCTAACCAATACAAAGTGGCACCTGCTAAAAATTGGTATACTGTTTTTTACATTGTTAATTTGAATTAGAGTTCCTTGAACCCAGTTTCCCCTAATGGTGACATTTCCCCTAATCGTGAACCCAGTTTCCCCTGATGGTGACATCCCACATCATTATAACATCCAATCGGCATTGGCAAAAGACTGTCGATTATATTACAGACCTCATTCAGTTCTCACCAGTCTTTATATGCTCTCGCTGCGTGTCCCTGTGCGAGGATAGTCCTATATATGATCTCATCCTGTTTACAGATTCAGGCGACTACCATGGCAACGCCCATATGAAATCTTCCATCATCACCAAGAACTCCTCCTGTACCCAGTCTGGTCACGTGCACTCACCTCTGCCCTGTCCTGGGGCAGTTGCTAACTTGTGATCCATCTCTGGCTTTGTCATTTTGAGAATGCTACATAAATGGAATAAATACGATATGTCACCTTGGAGACTGTCCCCCCTCCCCCATTATGCCCTTGAGATCCAGCCAGGTTGTTAGAAGTCTCAATAGCCTCCCTTTTATTGCTGAGTTTGTGGTCTCGTGTCAGTGCTAAAGCGCTAAATTGTTGCCTCTTTCAGGCCATGACAAATCAAGCTGTTAAGAACTTCCCAGGACTGGAGTCATTTCTTTCTTCCCCCACCCCACCCCAAGTTTGGATTTGTTTCTCTTTGTAATTCTTGCCTTCCGCCTCATTGCATTTGTGTGTGTGTGTGTGTGTGTTTTTGTAAAGATGCATAAGTGCTGTGAGGACTGGGAGCCGGAGGACCGTTTCATTTGTCACATACAAACGACATAGTGCTGCTACTGTCACTGGCAAGTTCGCTTCAAGGTTCAAAATCGCTGACTGAACTGTCCCTGGTGTTTGTGAATCTGACCTCTGGCTTCTGTAGCTGCAGATTCTCTACAGCAGAGTCTGCAGTCGAATGAGCGGCTGGGAAGGGCGGGCGGTGCGGGGACCTGGGTTTCCCTTCCTAGCAGAGCTCACTAGTGGGAGTCTCCAGTGTTCACCAGTCCCCAGGCCGGAGCCGGCTGAACCCAGAGACCATGCAGTGCCCAGGGCGTCTCAGGACTCGGCCTTCGGTGGGGGAGAGTGGACAATGGATCTGGAGGATGTCCAGCAAACAAGAGATTATTTACTCTGATCTCTGCAAGGCCCGAGTTCCGCCTTCGTAACAATGACAAGTTTCTCACTCAGGGTGCAGATAGAATCTGCAGAGTTTCAGGTTCTTTGATGCAATGGGCTCTGACTTGCTGCATGCAGATTCAAGGCTTCCAGCAAAGGCCATTAATTGGTGCAGTCGGGGTCTGCCCAAGCG